>NC_079199.1:105327207-105477458 GCF_029499605.1 Hyla sarda
GTAATAATATATATATATATCATTATATGTATAGAGCGGTGATGTCACTACTGTAATATATATATATATCATTATATGTATAGAGCGGTGATGTCACTACTGTATTATATATATATCATTATGTATAGAGCGGTGATGTCACTACTGTATTATATATATATCATTATATGTATAGAGCGGTGATGTCACTACTGTAATATATATATATATCATTATATGTATAGAGCGGTGATGTCACTACTGTAATATATATATATATCATTATATGTATAGAGCGGTGATGTCACTACTGTAATATATATATATATCATTATATGTATAGAGCGGTGATGTCACTACTGTAATATATATATATATCATATGTATAGAGCGGTGATGTCACTACTGTATTATATATATATCATTATATGTATAGAGCGGTGATGTCACTACTGTATTATATATATATATCATTATATGTATAGAGCGGTGATGTCACTACTGTAATATATATATCATTATATGTATAGAGCGGTGATGTCACTACTGTAATATATATATATATATCATTATATGTATAGAGCGGTGATGTCACTACTGTAATATATATATATATCATTATATGTATAGAGCGGTGATGTCACTACTGTAATATATATATATATCATTATATGTATAGAGCGGTGATGTCACTACTGTAATATATATATCATTATATGTATAGAGCGGTGATGTCACTACTGTAATATATATATATCATTATATGTATAGAGCGGTGATGTCACTACTGTAATATATATATATCATATGTATAGAGCGGTGATGTCACTACTGTAATATATATATATCATTATATGTATAGAGCGGTGATGTCACTACTGTAATATATATATATATATCATTATATGTATAGAGCGGTGATGTCACTACTGTAATATATATATATATCATTATATGTATAGAGCGGTGATGTCACTACTGTAATATATATATATCATTATGTATAGAGCGGTGATGTCACTACTGTATTATATATATATCATTATATGTATAGAGCGGTGATGTCACTACTGTAATATATATATATATCATTATATGTATAGAGCGGTGATGTCACTACTGTAATATATATATATATCATTATATGTATAGAGCGGTGATGTCACTACTGTAATATATATATATATCATTATATGTATAGAGCGGTGATGTCACTACTGTAATATATATATATATCATTATATGTATAGAGCGGTGATGTCACTACTGTAATATATATATATCATTATATGTATAGAGCGGTGATGTCACTACTGTAATATATATATATATCATTATATGTATAGAGCGGTGATGTCACTACTGTAATATATATATATCATTATATGTATAGAGCGGTGATGTCACTACTGTATTATATATATATATCATTATATGTATAGAGCGGTGATGTCACTACTGTAATATATATATCATTATATGTATAGAGCGGTGATGTCACTACTGTAATATATATATATATATCATTATATGTATAGAGCGGTGATGTCACTACTGTAATATATATATATATATCATTATATGTATAGAGCGGTGATGTCACTACTGTAATATATATATATATCATTATATGTATAGAGCGGTGATGTCACTACTGTAATATATATATCATTATATGTATAGAGCGGTGATGTCACTACTGTAATCTATATATCATTATATGTATAGAGCGGTGATGTCACTACTGTAATATATATATATCATTATATGTATAGAGCGGTGATGTCACTACTGTAATATATATATATATATATCATATGTATAGAGCGGTGATGTCACTACTGTAATATATATATATCATTATATGTATAGAGCGGTGATGTCACTACTGTATTATATATATATCATTATATGTATAGAGCGGTGATGTCACTACTGTAATATATATATATATATCATTATATGTATAGAGCGGTGATGTCACTACTGTAATATATATATATCATTATATGTATAGAGCGGTGATGTCACTACTGTAATATATATATATATATATCATATGTATAGAGCGGTGATGTCACTACTGTAATATATATATATCATTATATGTATAGAGCGGTGATGTCACTACTGTATTATATATATATCATTATATGTATAGAGCGGTGATGTCACTACTGTAATATATATATATATATCATTATATGTATAGAGCGGTGATGTCACTACTGTAATATATATATATATCATTATATGTATAGAGCGGTGATGTCACTACTGTAATATATATCAGGGTTTTCCATGTTGCTCATTCTTTGTGTTTCTTCCCCTCAGGTCGTCGCCGGGTTCAATCGTCTGAGACAAGAACAGAGAGGACTAGCCTCCAAGGCTGCGGAGCTGGAGATGGAACTGAATGAACACATGTGAGTGATGTCACCGCTGATCTCTAGTGATGGATAGGCTGTATTCTCAGTGATGTCACCGCTGATCTCTAGTGATGGATAGGCTGTATTCTCAGTGATGTCACAGCTGATCTCTAGTGATGGATAGGCTGTATTCTCAGTGATGTCACCGCTGATCTCTAGTGATGGATAGGCTGTATTCTCAGTGATGTCACCGCTGATCTCTAGTGATGGATAGACTGTATTCTCAGTGATGTCACCGCTGATCTCTAGTGATGGATAGACTGTATTCTCAGTGATGTCACCGCTGATCTCTAGTGATGGATAGGCTGTATTCTCAGTGATGTCACCGCTGATCTCTAGTGATGGATAGGCAGTATTCTCAGTGATGTCACCGCTGATCTCTAGTGATGGATAGGCTGTATTCTCAGTGATGTCACCGCTGATCTCTAGTGATGGATAGACTGTATTCTCAGTGATGTCACCGCTGATCTCTAGTGATGGATAGGCTGTATTCTCAGTGATGTCACTGCTGATCTCTAGTGATGGATAGGCTGTATTCTCAGTGATGTCACCGCTGATCTCTAGTGATGGATAGACTGTATTCTCAGTGATGTCACTGCTGATCTCTAGTGATGGATAGGCTGTATTCTCAGTGATGTCACCGCTGATCTCTAGTGATGGATAGGCTGTATTCTCAGTGATGTCACCGCTGATCTCTAGTGATGGATAGGCTGTATTCTCAGTGATGTCACAGCTGATCTCTAGTGATGGATAGGCTGTATTCTCAGTGATGTCACCGCTGATCTCTAGTGATGGATAGGCTGTATTCTCAGTGATGTCACCGCTGATCTCTAGTGATGGATAGGCTGTATTCTCAGTGATGTCACCGCTGATCTCTAGTGATGGATAGGCTGTATTCTCAGTGATGTCACTGCTGATCTCTAGTGATGGATAGGCTGTATTCTCAGTGATGTCACCGCTGATCTCTAGTGATGGATAGGCTGTATTCTCAGTGATGTCACCGCTGATCTCTAGTGATGGATAGGCTGTATTCTCAGTGATGTCACCGCTGATCTCTAGTGATGGATAGACTGTATTCTCAGTGATGTCACCGCTGATCTCTAGTGATGGATAGACTGTATTCTCAGTGATGTCACCGCTGATCTCTAGTGATGGATAGGCTGTATTCTCAGTGATGTCACCGCTGATCTCTAGTGATGGATAGGCTGTATTCTCAGTGATGTCACCGCTGATCTCTAGTGATGGATAGGCAGTATTCTCAGTGATGTCACCGCTGATCTCTAGTGATGGATAGGCTGTATTCTCAGTGATGTCACCACTGATCTCTAGTGATGGATAGGATGTATTCTCAGTGATGTCACTGCTGATCTCTAGTGATGGATAGGCTGTATTCTCAGTGATGTCACCGCTGATCTCTAGTGATGGATAGGCTGTATTCTTAGTGATGTCACCGCTGATCTCTAGTGATCTAGTGATGGATAGGCTGTATTCTCAGTGATGTCACCGCTGATCTCTAGTGATGGATAGGCTGTATTCTCAGTGATGTCACCGCTGATCTCTAGTGATGGATAGGCTGTATTCTCAGTGATGTCACCGCTGATCTCTAGTCATGGATAGGCTGTATTCTCAGTGATGTCACTGCTGATCTCTAGTGATGGATAGGCTGTATTCTCATTGATGTCACCGCTGATCTCTAGTGATGGATAGGCTGTATTCTCAGTGATGTCACCGCTGATCTCTAGTGATGGATAGGCTGAATTCTCAGTGATGTCACCGCTGATCTCTAGTGATGGATAGGCTGTATTCTCAGTGATGTCACCGCTGATCTCTAGTGATGGATAGGCTGTATTCTCAGTGATGTCACTGCTGATCTCTAGTGATGGATAGGCTGTATTCTCAGTGATGTCACCGCTGATCTCTAGTGATGGATAGGATGTATTCTCAGTGATGTCACCGCTGATCTCTAGTGATGGATAGGCTGTATTCTCAGTGATGTCACCGCTGATCTCTAGTGATGGATAGGATGTATTCTCAGTGATGTCACTGCTGATCTCTAGTGATGGATAGGCTGTATTCTCAGTGATGTCACCGCTGATCTCTAGTGATGGATAGGCTGTATTCTTAGTGATGTCACCGCTGATCTCTAGTGATGTATAGGATGTATTCTCAGTGATGTCACCGCTGATCTCTAGTGATGGATAGGATGTATTCTCAGTGATGTCACCGCTGATCTCTAGTGATGGATAGGCTGTATTCTCAGTGATGTCACCGCTGATCTCTAGTGATGGATAGTCTGTATTCTCAGTGATGTCACCGCTGATCTCTAGTGATGGATAGGCTGTATTCTCAGTGATGTCACCGCTGATCTCTAGTCATGGATAGGCTGTATTCTCAGTGATGTCACCGCTGATCTCTAGTCATGGATAGGCTGTATTCTCAGTGATGTCACCGCTGATCTCTAGTGATGGATAGGCTGTATTCTCAGTGATGTCACCGCTGATCTCTAGTGATGGATAGGCTGAATTCTCAGTGATGTCACCGCTGATCTCTAGTGATGGATAGGCTGTATTCTCAGTGATGTCACCGCTGATCTCTAGTGATGGATAGGCTGTATTCTCAGTGATGTCACTGCTGATCTCTAGTGATGGATAGGCTGTATTCTCAGTGATGTCACCGCTGATCTCTAGTGATGGATAGGATGTATTCTCAGTGATGTCACCGCTGATCTCTAGTGATGGATAGGCTGTATTCTCAGTGATGTCACCGCTGATCTCTAGTGATGGATAGGATGTATTCTCAGTGATGTCACTGCTGATCTCTAGTGATGGATAGGCTGTATTCTCAGTGATGTCACCGCTGATCTCTAGTGATGGATAGGCTGTATTCTTAGTGATGTCACCGCTGATCTCTAGTGATCTAGTGATGGATAGGCTGAATTCTCAGTGATGTCACCGCTGATCTCTAGTGATGGATAGGCTGTATTCTCAGTGATGTCACCGCTGATCTCTAGTGATGGATAGGCTGTATTCTCAGTGATGTCACTGCTGATCTCTAGTGATGGATAGGCTGTATTCTTAGTGATGTCACCACTGATCTCTAGTGATGTATAGGCTGTATTCTCAGTGATGTCACCGCTGATCTCTAGTGATGGATAGGATGTATTCTCAGTGATGTCACTGCTGATCTCTAGTGATGGATAGGCTGTATTCTCAGTGATGTCACCGCTGATCTCTAGTGATGGATAGGCTGTATTCTCAGTGATGTCACCGCTGATCTCTAGTGATGGATAGACTGTATTCTCAGTGATGTCACCGCTGATCTCTAGTGATGGATAGGCTGTATTCTTAGTGATGTCACCGCTGATCTCTAGTGATGGATAGGCTGAATTCTCAGTGATGTCACCGCTGATCTCTAGTGATGGATAGGCTGTATTCTCAGTGATGTCACCGCTGATCTCTAGTGATGGATAGCCTGTATTCTCAGTGATGTCACCGCTGATCTCTAGTGATGGATAGCCTGTATTCTCAGTGATGTCACCGCTGATCTCTAGTGATGGATAGCCTGTATTCTCAGTGATGTCACCGCTGATCTCTAGTGATGGATAGCCTGTATTCTCAGTGATGTCACCGCTGATCTCTAGTGACATCACTCTATTGTTCTGTTTGTTAACCCTTTGTTCTCCTGGCTGTAGATTGGTGATTGATACGTTAAAGGACGTGGATCATAATCGGCGGTGTTATCGTATGGTCGGGGGGGTGCTGGTGGAGCGGACGGTGAAGGAGGTCCTCCCAGCCCTGGAGAATAATAAGGATCAGGTAAGGATTAGACATTTAGACCTGCTGGGCCTTGTAGTGCCTCCGCTGTATGATCATTATTTGAGGGGATTATAATAATTTGTGTTACAGATCAATAAGATCATGGAGACGCTGAGCGCACAGCTACAGACCAAGGGCCGCGAGCTCAACGAGTATCGGGAGAAACACAACATCCGCCTCATGGGGGAGGACGAGCAGAAGCAGACGCCAAAGGAGGACGGGGGCAAATCCAGCTCTGCCGGGGTCCTGGTGTCCTGATCCGTCCGGGGGGCGGCCATCTTTTTCTTATTTAATGGAGAACAGTTTCCTCGCTGCTCTGGGCCCCTCAGATCTGGGTTACCCCTAAACCGGGGCGGCGAAAATAAATCACAGGCTTCACACTGAGCATGTCAACTTTTTGTTTTGTTTTTCTTTGTTAAATAAAGTTATTTGTTGTTACGGTTATAGGATCTCTCTCTTTTTCTGGGTCACACTGGAGGGGGCCCCTCGCTGCTTCAATCATTTCTGTTCCTCATAGACGTCAAGCACGAAGATCTCCCGGCATGGCGTCCGGCCATCCGCGCCAAATCCCCCCACCAGGTAGAGGCGGTCATTGAGCAGGCAGGTGCGGTGGGCCACTCTTCTATGGAGAGGATCCGATCCAGGGAAACGGAACCAGCTCATTGGGGTGCAGCCTGTAACAAGAGGGGGTCATGATATGGGGTGCAGGCTGTAACAAGAGGGGGTCATGATAATGGGGTGCAGGCTGTAACAAGAGGGGGTCATGATATTGGGGTGCAGGCTGTAACAATAGGGGGTCATGATATTGGGGTGCAGCCTGTAACAAGAGGGGGTCATGATATGGGGTGCAGGCTGTAACAAGAGGGGGTCATGATATGGGGTGCAGGCTGTAACAAGAGGGGGTCATGATATTGGGGTGCGGCCTGTAACAAGAGGGGGTCATGATATTGGGGTGCGGCCTGTAACAAGAGGGGGTCATGATATTGGGGTGCAGGCTGTAACAAGAGGGGGTCATGATATTGGGGTGCAGGCTGTAACAAGAGGGGGTCATGATATTGGGGTGCAGCCTGTAACAAGAGGGGGTCATGATATGGGGTGCAGGCTGTAACAAGAGGGGGTCATGATAATGGGGTGCAGGCTGTAACAAGAGGGGGTCATGATATTGGGGTGCAGGCTGTAACAAGAGGGGGTCATGATATTGGGGTGCAGCCTGTAACAAGAGGGGGTCATGATATGGGGTGCAGGCTGTAACAAGAGGGGGTCATGATATGGGGTGCAGGCTGTAACAAGAGGGGGTCATGATATTGGGGTGCGGCCTGTAACAAGAGGGGGTCATGATATTGGGGTGCGGCCTGTAACAAGAGGGGGCCATGATATTGGGGTGCGGCCTGTAACAAAGAGGTCATGATATTGGGGTGCGGCCTGTAACAAAGAGGTCATGATATTGGGTGCAGGCTGTAACAAGAGGGGGTCATGATATTGGGGTGCGGCCTGTAACAAGAGGGGGTCATGATATTGGGGTGCGGCCTGTAACAAGAGGGGGTCATGATATTGGGGTGTGGCCTGTAACAAAGAGGTCATGATATGGGGGTGCGGCCTGTAACAAAGGGGTCATGATATTGGGGTGCAGCCTGTAACAAGAGGGGGTCATGATATTGGGGTGCGGCCTGTAACAAAGAGGTCATGATATTCGGTGCAGCCTGTAACAAGAGGGGGTCATGATATGGGGTGCAGGCTGTAACAAGAGGGGGTCATGATATGGGGTGCAGGCTGTAACAAGAGGGGGTCATGATATGGGGTGCAGGCTGTAACAAGAGGGGGTCATGATATTGGGGTGCGGCCTGTAACAAGAGGGGGGGTCATGATATTGGGGTGTGGCCTGTAACAAAGAGGTCATGATATTGGGTGCAGGCTGTAACAAGAGGGGGTCATGATATTGGGGTGTGGCCTGTAACAAAGAGGTCATGATATGGGGGTGCGGCCTGTAACAAAGGGGTCATGATATTGGGGTGCAGCCTGTAACAAGAGGGGGTCATGATATTGGTGTGCGGCCTGTAACAAGAGGGGGCCATGATATTGGGGTGCGGCCTGTAACAAAGAGGTCATGATATTGGGTGCAGGCTGTAACAAGAGGGGGTCATGATATTGGGGTGTGGCCTGTAACAGAGGTCATGATATGGGGGTGCGGCCTGTAACAAAGGGGTCATGATATTGGTGTGCAGCCTGTAACAAAGAGGTCATGATATTGGGGTGCAGCCTGGAACAAAGAGGTCATGATATGGGGTGCAGGCTGTATAAAGGGGTCATGATATTGGGGTGCGGCTAGTAACAAAGGGGTCATGATATTGGGGTGCGGCCTGTAACAAAGAGGTCATGATATGGGGTGCGGCCTGTAACAAGAGGGGGTCATGATATGGGGTGCAGGCTGTAACAAGAGGGGGTCATGATATGGGGTGCAGGCTGTAACAAGAGGGGGTCATGATATGGGGTGCGGCCTGTAACAAGAGGGGGTCATGATATGGGGTGCAGGCTGTAACAAGAGGGGGTCATGATATGGGGTGCAGGCTGTAACAAGAGGGGGTCATGATATGGGGTGCGGCCTGTAACAAGAGGGGGTCATGATATTGGGGTGCGGCCTGTAACAAGAGGGGGTCATGATATGGGGTGCGGCCTGTAACAAGAGGGGGTCATGATATGGGGTGCAGGCTGTAACAAGAGGGGGTCATGATATGGGGTGCAGGCTGTAACAAGAGGGGGTCATGATATGGGGTGCAGGCTGTAACAAGAGGGGGTCATGATATGGGGTGCAGGCTGTAACAAGGGGGGTCATGATATGGGGTGCAGGCTGTAACAAGAGGGGGCCATGATATGGGGTGCAGGCTGTAACAAGAGGGGGTCATGATATGGGGTGCGGGCTGTATAAAAGGGCACATGATATTGGGGTGCGGATTGTATAAAAGGGTCATGATATTGGGGTGCGGGCTGTAACAAAGGGTCATGATTTTGGGGTGCGGGTTGTATAAAGGGGTCATGATAATGGGGTGCACGCTGTATAAAGGGGTCATGATTTTGGGGTGTGGGTTGTATAAAGGGGTCATGATAATGGGGTGCAGGCTGTATAAAGGGGTCATGATATGGGGGTGCGGGTTGTATAAAGGGGTCATGATAATGGGGTGCAGGCTGTATAAAGGGGTCATGATATGGGGGTGCGGGTTGTATAAAGGGGTCATGATAATGGGGTGCGGGTTGTATAAAGGGGTCATGATATGGGGGTGCGGGTTGTATAAAGGGGTCATGATAATGGGGTGCGGGTTGTATAAAGGGGTCATGATAATGGGGTGCAGGCTGTATAAAGGGGTCATGATATTGGGGTGCAGGTTGTATAAAGGGGTCATGATATTGTGGTGCGGATGTATAAAGGGGTCATGATATTGGGGTGCGGGCTGTATAAAGAGGTGACAGGGACCGATGGGGAGCGCACACCCTGAGGGATCTTTCGGACTCACGTGTGTCACAGATGTAGAGGTCACCACAGACGGCATCGCGGCTCCGACTGAGAGATTCTCCTCCAAAAACCACCAGGAATGGCCCCACCACGGAGCAGGAATGGTGCCGCAGGCTCCTTGGGGCCTCACGCTTGGCCTTCCCTGAGGACACAAGGTGGGAGAGCTGCTCGGAAAGTCGGGGGCTGGGAGAGGGGTCGTCCTGGGGGGCAAAAGATGTGAATGAAAACCAAGGGGGAAATTCATCAAGACCTGTGCTAAGGAATTTGACCAGTTGCCCATAGCAACCAATCAGATCGCTTCTTTTCAGAAACGAAAGAAGCGATCTTGGTTGCTATGGGCAACTGGTCAACTTTTCCTCTGCACAAGTTTTGATGAATCTTCCCAATATAACCTAAAAGAGTATCTAAACGGAAGACAATATAACCTGAGTATCTAATCTAGAGAAAATACAACCTGAAAGAGTGTATCTAATCCGGAGACAATATAACGAATGGACGTATCTAACTTTTTAGAGACAATTCAACCTAAAACTGTGTATCTAAGGCAGTGTTTCTCTTACTGTTGCAAAACTAAAGTTGTAGTTTTGCAACAGCTGGAGGCACCCTGGTTGGGAAACACTGATCTAATCTCCTGTAGACCAAAGGGTGTATCTACCCACTCTGAGGGGATACACATTCTATATCTTGTATCTAACACCCTGAGATAATCCAGAAACTAAATTCAAGGGCTCCAGACCCACAAAAATCCAAGAAAGACAAAGACGAGAGAAGGACACGTCCACCGACGGGTTTCGAACAATAATCTTAGTCATGGCATGAGACCCTCACCCTCTGCATGGATTTTATATATATTATATATTTTAGAACACTTTCGATTTTTCACCTAAATATCCATATGATGGCTTTGTTTTGTTTTTTTGCACCACCAATTCTACTTTGTAATGACATCAGTCATTTTACCCAAAAATCTACGGCGAAACGGAAAAAAAAAATCGTGCAATAAAATGGAATAAAAAAAATCATTTTGTAACTTTTTTTGGGGGGGCTTCCGTTTCTATGCAGTAAATTTTTGGGTAAAAATGACACTTTATTCTGTAGGTCCATACGGTTAAAATGATCCCCTACTTATATAGGTGATTTTGTCGCACTTCTGAAAAAAAATCATAACTACATGCAGGAAAATTTATACGTTTAAAATTCTGACCCCTATAACTTTTTTTTATTTTTATGTACGGGGCGATATGAGGGCTCTTTTTTTTTTTTTTGCACCGTGATCTGAAGTTTTTATCGGTACCATTTTTGTTTTGATCGGACTTTTTGATCGCTTTTTATTCATTTCTTTTATGGTATAAGTAGTTACCAAAAAAACGCTATTTTGGACTTTAGAATTTTTTTGCGCGTACGCCATTGTGCGGTTTAATGAATTATATTTTTTATAGTTCGGCCATTTACGCACGCGACGATAACATGTTTATTTTTATTTACACATTATTTTTTATTGGGTAAAGGGGGGGGGGTTCAAACTTTTATTAGGGAAGGGGTTAAATGATCTTTATTAACTTTTTTTTTCTTTTTTGCAATGTTATATATAGGAGACTATAACACTGCACACACTGATCATTGTTATCCCATAGGAGACCATAACACTGCACACACTGATCATTGTTATCCCTTAGGAGACCATAACACTGCACACACTGATCCTTGTTATCCCATAGGGACCTATAACACTGCACACACTGATCATTGTTATCCCATAGGGACCTATAACACTGCACACACTGATCATTGTTATCCCATAGGAGACCATAACACTGCACACACTAATCATTGTTATCCCATAGGAGACTAGAACACTGCACACACTGATCATTGTTATCCCATAGGAGACCATAACACTGCACACACTAATCATTGTTATCCCATAGGAGACTAGAACACTGCACACACTGATCATTGTTATCCCATAGGAGACCATAACACTGCAAACACTGATCATTGTTATCCCATAGGGACCTATAACACTGCACATACTGATCATTGTTATCCCATAGGAGACCATAACACTGCACACACTGATCATTGTTATCCCATAGGAGACCATAACACTGCACACACTGATCATTGTTATCCCATAGGGACCTATAACACTGCACACACTGGTCATTGTTATCCCATAGGAGACATAACACTGCACACACTGATCATTGTTATCCCATAGGGACCTATAATACTGCACACACTGATCATTGTTATCCCATAGGGACCTATAATACTGCACACACTGATCATTGTTATCCCATAGGAGACCATAACACTGCACACACTGATCATTGTTATCCCATAGGAGACCATAACACTGCACACACTGATCATTGTTATCCCATAGGAGACTATAACACTGCACATACTGATCATTGTTATCCCATAGGAGACCATAACACTGCACACACTGATCATTGTTATCCCATAGGAGACCATAACACTGCACACACTGATCATTGTTATCCCATAGGAGACTATAACACTGCACACACTGATCATTGTTATCCCATAGGAGACTATAACATGCAGTACATTGATTCAATACACTGATCACTGCCATTGCAATGGCAGGGATCAGTGTTATCGGCGGTTGATTGCTCAAGCTTGGATTTCAGGCTTGGAGCAATCAATCGCCAATCGGACGCGCAGGAGTCAGGTAAGGGACCCTCCTGTTGCGTTCTAGCTGATGGGAACATCGCGATTTTACCGCGATGGTCCTGATCAGCCCGACTGAGCTGCTGGGAAGCTTTTACTTTCACAAAGTTGATCGCCGCATCTAAAGAGTTAATGCCGGACATCAGCCCGATCGGCGATGTCCAGCATTAGCCATGGGTCCTGGTTGCTTATAGCCACCGGGTATGATGCGCGCTCACCTGCTGAACGCGCATCATACCTCGGGAGCCGCATGTGGATGTTTATAAACGTCCATATGCCGCAAGGGGTTAAACGCCATAGATCTCCACTGTAAATGAATCCCATTGGTGTAATATAACTATGTGTTTGATCAATTCCGATATAGACCATGACCCAAAAAACGCGCCATGTGAACAATGTCAATATCCACAGATGCGTCTCTTGAAAATGACTTCAATGAAAACATCAATAAATATTAACTACCGTATATACTCGAGTAGAAGCAGAGTTTTTCAGTATGATTTTTCGTGCTGAAAACGCCCCCTTCGGCTTATACTAGAGTGAACTCTCCGCCTGTCGATCCCTTCTCAGTGGTCTTCAACCTGCGGACCTCCAGATGTTTCAAAACTACAACTCCCAGCATGCCCGGACAGCCATCGGCTGTCCGGGCATGCTGGGAGTTGTAGTTTTGAAACATCTGGAGGCCCGCAGGTTGAAGACCACTGCGGGCCTTCGTCATCATCCAGACCCCCCCTTTAGTTTTCTACTCACCTCCCCCCGGTGGGAAGGAAGGGTGAGCCGGTCCGGGCCATCTATGCTGCAGGGACCGTCCGGTGGGGAGGGTTAGTCGCTCCGGGCTGTCCATCTTCACCGGGAGGCCCTCTTCTCCGCTCCGGGCCGGCCCCGGCATAGTGACGTTGCCTTGACGACGACGCACAGGGACGTCCGTGTGCAGCAGACGTACCTGCGCATGAACGTCATTGTGCGTCATCGTCAAGGCAACGTCACTATACCGGGGCCGGCCCGGAGTGGAGAAGAGGGCCTCCCGGTGAAGATGGACAGCCCAGAACGACTAACCCTCCCCACCGGACGGTCCCTGCAGCATAGATGGCCCGGACCGGCTCACCCTTCCTTCCCACCGAGGGGAGGTGAGTAGAAAACTAAAAGGGGGGGGGGGGGGGTCTGGATGCTGGGAGTTGTAGTTTTGCAACATCTGGAGGTCCGCAGGTTGAAGGCCACTGAAAGGGATTGACAGGCGGGGGTGAAAATGACAGGGGTCTGGATGATGACGGGGGTCTGGATGATGGCAGGGGGGGGGGGGATGACGGGGGTCTGGATGATGGCAGAGGGGGATGATGACATGGGGGGATGATGTATCTCCCACCCTAGGCTTATAGTCGAGTCAATAACTTTTCCTGGGTTTTTGGGTCGGCTTATACTCGAGTATATACGGTAGATAATTTCTGTTCTGTCGAGTACTAATGTCCAATAAGCTCGACGAGCTGGGTATAGGCGACCAATACCACAGACTTCCAATGGGGATAAATGGCCTTGATGTATTTGAGTTGTATGTTTATACAGCCCAGACATAGACCGTGACATAAAAGACGCAACGTCTGAACAATGAAAAATGCTCACAGAGGCGTGTTTTACATTTTCTCGTAGTACAGCCGACATATTGAACATCGCAACTCTTACACATGACTAAATATACAATGTGTGTGGAATTGTAAATGACTTCTATTAAAAAAAATCTTAATCCTTCCAGTACTTATTAGCTGCTGAATACTACAGAGGAAATTCTTTACTTTTTGGAACACAGTGCTCTCTGCTGACATCACGAGCACAGTGCTCTCTGCTGACATCTCTGTCCATTTTGTGAACTGTCCAGAGCAGCATTTGTTTGCTATGGGGATTTTCTCCTACTCTCTGTTCCAAAAAGAAAATTATTTCTTCTGTAGTATTCAGCAGCTAATAAGTACTGGAAGGATTAAGATTTTTTAATAGAAGTCATTTACAAATCTGTTTAACTTTCTGGCATCAGTTGATTAAAACAAAATATCCACTGGAGTACCCCTTTAACATGTAACCACGTATTGTCTTTAACATTACTGAAAAAGTCACTTGGTGACGATTGTGAATAGACGGTGCGTCTCTTATGTCACGATTAGAGATGAGCGAACTTACAGTAATTTGATTTGTCACGAACTTCTCGGCTCGGCGGTTGCTGACTTTATCCTGCATAAATTAGTTCAGGTTTCAGGTCAGGTTTCAGGTGCTCCGGTGGCTGGAAAAGATGGATACAGTCCTAGGAGAGTCTCCAGCCACCGGAGCACCTGAAGGCTGAACTAATTTATACAGGATAACGTCATCAACCGCCGAGCCGAGAAGTTTGTGACGAATCGAATCACTGTAACTTCGCTCATCTCTAGTCACTTTCTATGTCTGGGCTGTCTAAACGTACAACTGAAATACATTAAGGCGATTTATCCACATTGGAAGTCTGTGGTATTGGTCACCTATACCCAGCTCGTCAAGGTGGAGACTGGTCTCGAATTTTGTTGAAAAGAGAAGCTTATTGGGTGTCCGTTGAGTGTGAATTACAGGAATGATCTAGTATATATTTATATAGAGGTTTTCACAGTGAACATGACTTTTTCCATAAATATTTTTAAACTTTGCTGAATTGGGTCTTGAGTACAGGGCCAGATTAAGGCTGTCTGGAAGACGGAGTACTTTATTATGATGGCCCCCCCCCGACAGTTCCCCCACATTAGGTGCAGTACAGTTCCCCCACGCATTAGGTTGGCAGTATCGTTCCCCCGGATTAGGTTGTAGTTCCCCCACATTAGGTTGGCAGTATAGTTCCCCCCACATTAGGTTGGCAGTATAGTTCCCCCCACATTAGGTTGGCAGTATAGTTCCCCCACATTAGGTTGGCAGTATAGTTCCCCCCACATTAGGTTGGCAGTATAGTTCCCCCACATTAGGTGCAGTACAGTTCCCTCACATTAGGTGCACTACAGTTCCCCACATTATGTGAACTACAGTTCCCCACATTAGGCGCTCTACAATTTTCCACATTAGGCACAGTATAGTTTTCCACATTAGGCACAGTATAGATCCCCCCACATTAGGCGCGGTATAATTTTCCACATTAGGCACAGCATAGTTCCCCCACATTAGGCGGATTATAGTTCCCCTCATTAGGTGCAGTATAGTTCCCACACATTAGGTGCAGTATAGTTCCCACACATTAGGTGCAGTATAGTTCCCTCACATTAGGTGCAGTATAGTTCCCCCACATCAGGTGCAGTATAGTTCCCCCCACATTAGGTGCAGTATAGTTCCCTCCACATTAGGTTGGCAGTATAGTTCCCTCCACATTAGGTAGGCAGTATAGTTCCCCCACATTAGGTACAGTATAGTTCCCACCACATTAGGTTGGCAGTATAGTTCCCTCACATTAGGTAGGCAGTATAGTTCCCCCACATTAGGTACAGTATAGTTCCCACCACATTAGGTTGGCAGTATAGTTCCCTCCACATTAGGTAGGCAGTATAGTTCCCCCACATTAGGTACAGTATAGTTCCCACCACATTAGGTTGGCAGTATAGTTCCCCTCATTAGGTGCAGTATAGTTCCCACACATTAGGTAGGCAGTATAGTTCCTCCACATTAGGTGCAGTATAGTTCCCACACATTAGGTGCAGTATAGTTCCCCCACATCAGGTGCAGTATAGTTCCCCCCCACATTAGGTGCAGTATAGTTCCCTCCACATTAGGTTGGCAGTATAGTTCCCCCACATTAGGTAGGTAGTATAGTTCCCCCACATTAGGTGCAGTATAGTTCCCCCACATTAGGTGCAGTATAGTTCCCCCACATTAGGTGCAGTATAGTTCCCCCCACATTAGGTGCAGTATAGTTTCCCCCCCCCCCCACATTAGGTACAGTATAGTTCCCCACATTAGGTGCAGTACAGTTCCCCTACAGACATACAGCCTTCAGCCATATACAGTGTATGGCTGGAGGCTGTATGCCTGTTTACTGCCCCACTTCAGTGTTCCGACCACTGCTCTACTGGTCTGGGGACCGTGGTCACGATCTACTGCTATGGCCTATGGGCCATAGCAGCAGGTCCCGGGACCGTAGAAGCGGAGGTCGGAACACTGAAGATGACGTGCCGCTGGTAACATACCATGCGCATCCTCCGCGATGCTCCGCTTTTCTCCTATGGGTGCATGCACGGGACGTCAGTGAGGTCCCTGCGTGTGCTACCTCCCTGCAATTTTAAAGTTAACGTGGGGGCAGCCACAAAGAGGTAACCGCTGGGACATCCTTGTGTCCTGAAAAGATTTTTCGGGACACAGGGATGTCCCGAATGTGACGGGAGCCCCCTGCGGGCACGGGGCCTAAAGCAGGCGATCCATGAGCGCCAATGATGATCCGGCCCTGCCTGTGTATATACAGTGAATATACAGTTTTTTCTGGTGTTTCTTGAAGTTATGTTGAACTATTCTTGAATACAATTGAAGTTTGTTTTCTTCTGGGATAATTTGTTACAAGTTCTTCCAGATGGAAGGAGCTCGTCCTGTAGCGGGTGAACACCTCAGTATATAAAATCCATGCAGAGGGTGAGGGTCTCATGCCATGACTAAGAACAATAATTGTTCGAAATGCGTCGGTTGGTGGGTTTTTAACTCACCAGAGCACATCATGTTTGTCTTTGTCCTTCTTGGATTTTAAAGCATTATGGAATAAAAATTAGAATTTTTTATCTGCTAATTTTTGTGGGTCTGGAGCCCTTGAATTTCATTTCTGGATTGCTAAATATCCAAGGATATGGCTTGGCGTCTCTCTTCCAAGCTCCCTGCTACAGGACACTCTCTCCATTCAGATTAGGCATGTGGTGAGCTGAAAGTTGTTCTGTAAATTATTTTGCCTGAGATAATCCCTCAGGCTCCTATGAGCTTGTTTGTCACCATTAATGCATGGTGGGGTTTGTAGTTCGCCATCGCTTCCACAGTCAGACCATTGCCCTCCTGAGCTCCGCCCATTATGTCATTTCTGGCAGATACCTTGACTTTTCCTGTCTTCCAGTGACCGATCCAGTCTGCGGCCTCCGATTCTCTTCCTCCAAATACATAGAGGGATCGCCCGTCTCTTCTACCAGGGTGGGCCCACAAGAGGGCAGCGCAGTGCCCAGAGCGTGACGCCGTGTGGGGCTCCTCCTCCTTGTACCTGAAGGAGAAGACATCACAGAGTGAGGAGATGACATGTAGGAAACATGGAGGCCGCTCATCCTAAGCCTCCTGATTCATGAACACAACATGGAGGCTGCTCATCCTGAGCCTCTTGATTCATGAACAGAACATAAAGGCCACTCATCCTGAGCCATGAGGTGGGGGGGGGGGGGCATTCATATGCCATTCAGGGTCTGTAGAAAGCCAGGGGTCACTTACGAGTATGTCTTGGCGCTGGCGTTGACCCGCAGGGTGTACACACTGGCGTACCGTCGTTGCGTGCGCACTCCTCCCTCCCGGCCCACCACACACAGCTCCTGCTCTGATACCTTGGTACAGGTGTGGGCGCTCAGCCCGGCCGGGGGTATACTGTGGGGCTCCTCTGCCCAAGGTGCCCACTCTCCTGTCTCCGTGTCATAGCTGAAGACTGAGGATAACCTACGGGAGCCATCCCATCCCCCGACCACGCACAGCCACCGGTCACCGAGCACCACCCCATCGTGGTGACTGCGCCTGAACACACCGGCCCCCCCCGGGACGCTCTCTGCCGCATTCTTCTCCGGGTCAAAGATCACAATGTCCTCCAAAGGGGGCGCTGCGGGGTCACTGGATTTCACACCACCATATAGATACAACCTGCCCCCTACGGGAGTACACGAGTGGTGGCCGCGGGCAAAGCGGAGATCCTGAGCCACGGGGGTCCACATCCACGGAGCCACACGAGACATCACTGCAGGGGGAGAGAAATGTGATCACCACTGATCCCTACTGAGACATCCTCACTAGTGGACGAATGTAGTGTACTGTATGGTGTCCAGTAGAGGGAGCTGTAGTGGGGGTGTAGTGTACTGTATGGTGTCCTGTAGAGGGAGCTGTAGTGGGGGGTGTAGTGTACTGTATGGTGTCCTGTAGAGGGAGCTGTAGTGGGGGTGTAGTGTACTGTGTGGTGTCCTGTAGAGGGAGCTGTAGTGGGGGTGTAGTGTACTGTGTGATGTCCTGTAGAGGGAGCTGTAGTGGGGGGTGTAGTGTACTGTATGGTGTCCAGTAGAGGGAGCTGTAGTGGGGGGTGTAGTGTACTGCATGGTGTCCTGTAGCGGGAGCTGTAGTGGGGGTGTAGTGTACTATATGGTGTCCTGTAGAGGGAGCTGTAGTGGGGGTGTAGTGTACTGTATGGTGTCCAGTAGAGGGAGCTGTAGTGGGGGGTGTAGTGTACTGCATGGTGTCCTGTAGAGGGAGCTGTAGTGGGGGTGTAGTGTACTGTGTGGTGTCCTGTAGAGGGAGCTGTAGTGGGGGTGTAGTGTACTGTGTGGTGTCCTGTAGAGGGAGCTGTAGTGGGGGTGTAGTGTACTGTATGATGTCCTGTAGAGGGAGCAGTAGTGGGGGGTGTAGTGTACTGTGTGGTGTCCTGTAGAGGGAGCTGTAGTGAGGGGTGTAGTGTACTGTATGGTGTCCTGTAGAGGGAGCTGTAGTGGGGGGTGTAGTGTACTGTATGGTGTCCAGTAGAGGGAGCTGTAGTGGGGGGTGTAGTGTACTGTATGGTGTCCTGTAGAGGGAGCTGTAGTGGGGGTGTAGTGTACTATATGGTGTCCTGTAGAGGGAGCTGTAGTGGGGGGTGTAGTGTACTGTGTGGTGTCCTGTAGAGGGAGCTGTAGTGAGGGTGTAGTGTACTGTGTGGTGTCCTGTAGAGGGAGCTGTAGTGGGGGTGAAGTGTACTATATGGTGTCCTGTAGAGGGAGCTGTAGTGGGGGGTGTAGTGTACTGTATGGTGTCCTGTAGAGGGAGCTGTAGTGGGGGGTGCAGTGTACTGTATGGTGTCCTGTAGAGGGAGCTGTAGTGGGGGTGTAGTGTACTGTGTGGTGTCCTGTAGAGGGAGCTGTAGTGGGGGGGTGTAGTGTACTGTATGATGTCCTGTAGAGGGAGCTGTAGTGGGGATGTAGTGTACTGTGTGGTGTCCTGTAGAGGGAGCTGTAGTGGGGGGTGTAGTGTACTGTGTGGTGTCCTGTAGAGGGAGCTGTAGTGGGGGTGTAGTGTACTGTATGGTGTCCTGTAGAGGGAGCTGTAGTGGGGGGTGTAGTGTACTGTATGATGTCCTGTAGAGGGAGCTGTAGTGGGGATGTAGTGTACTGTGTGATGTCCTGTAGAGGGAGCTGTAGTGGGGGGTGTAGTGTACTGCATGGTGTCCTGTAGAGGGAGCTGTAGTGAGGGTGTAGTGTACTGTGTGGTGTCCTGTAGAGGGAGCTGTAGTGGGGGTGTAGTGTACTGTATGGTGTCCTGTAGAGGGAGCTGTAGTGGGGGGGTGTAGTGTACTGTATGATGTCCTGTAGAGGGAGCTGTAGTGGGGATGTAGTGTACTGTGTGGTGTCCTGTAGAGGGAGCTGTAGTGGGGGGTGTAGTGTACTGTGTGGTGTCCTGTAGAGGGAGCTGTAGTGGGGGGTGTAGTGTACTGCATGGTGTCCTGTAGAGGGAGCTGTAGTGAGGGTGTAGTGTACTGTATGGTGTCCTGTAGAGGGAGCTGTAGTGGGGGTGTAGTGTACTGTATGGTGTCCAGTAGAGGGAGCTGTAGTGGGGGTGTAGTGTACTGTATGGTGTCCAGTAGAGGGAGCTGTAGTGGGGGGTGTAGTGTACTGCATGGTGTCCTGTAGAGGGAGCTGTAGTGGGGGTGTAGTGTACTGTGTGGTGTCCTGTAGAGGGAGCTGTAGTGGGGGGGTGTAGTGTACTGTGTGGTGTCCTGTAGAGGGAGCTGTAGTGGGGGTGTAGTGTACTGTATGGTGTCCAGTAGAGGGAGCTGTAGTGGGGGGTGTAGTGTACTGCATGGTGTCCTGTAGAGGGAGCTGTAGTGGGGGTGTAGTGTACTGTGTGGTGTCCTGTAGAGGGAGCTGTAGTGGGGGGTGTAGTGTACTGTATGATGTCCAGTAGAGGGAGCTGTAGTGGGGGTGTAGTGTACTGCATGGTGTCCTGTAGAGGGAGCTGTAGTGGGGGTGTAGTGTACTGTATGGTGTCCTGTAGAGGGAGCTGTAGTGGGGGTGTAGTGTACTGTGTGGTGTCCTGTAGAGGGAGCTGTAGTGGGGGTGTAGTGTACTGTGTGATGTCCTGTAGAGGGAGCTGTAGTGGGGGGTGTAGTGTACTGTATGGTGTCCTGTAGAGGGAGCTGTAGTGGGGGTGTAGTGTATTGTATGGTGTCCTGTAGAGGGAGCTGTAGTGAGGGTGTAGTGTACTGTATGGTGTCCTGTAGAGGGAGCTGTAATGGGGGGTGTAGTGTACTGTATGGTGTCCTGTAGAGGGAGCTGTAGTGGGGATGTAGTGTACTGTATGATGTCCTGTAGAGGGAGCTGTAGTGGGGGGTGTAGTGTACTGTATGGTGTCCTGTAGAGGGAGCTGTAGTGGGGGTGTAGTGTACTGCGTGATGTCCTGTAGAGGGAGCTGTAGTGGGGGGTGTAGTGTACTGTGTGGTGTCCTGTAGAGGGAGCTGTAGTGGGGGTGTAGTGTACTGCATGGTGTCCTGTAGAGGGAGCTGTAGTGGGGGGTGTAGTGTACTGTATGATGTCCTGTAGAGGGAGCTGTAGTGGGGGTGTAGTGTACTGTATGGTGTCCTGTAGAGGGAGCAGTAGTGGGGGGTGTAGTGTACTATATGGTGTCCTGTAGAGGGAGCTGTAGTGGGGGGTGTAGTGTACTGTGTGATGTCCTGTAGAGGGAGCTGTAGTGGGGGGTGTAGTGTACTGCATGGTGTCCTGTAGAGGGAGCTGTAGTGAGGGGTGTAGTGTACTGCATGGTGTCCTGTAGAGGGAGCTGTAGTGGGATGTAGTGTACTGTATGGTGTCCTGTAGAGGGAGCTGTAGTGGGGGGTGAAGTGTACTGTGTGGTGTCCTGTAGAGGGAGCTGTAGTGGGGGTGCAGTGTACTGTGTGATGTCCTGTAGAGGGAGCTGTAGTGGGGGGGTGTAGTGTACTGTATGATGTCCTGTAGAGGGAGCTGTAGTGGGGGGTGTAGTGTACTGTATGGTGTCCTGTAGAGGGAGCTGTAGTGGGGGTGTAGTGTACTGTGTGGTGTCCTGTAGAGGGAGCTGTAGTGGGGGGTGTAGTGTACTGTGTGGTGTCCAGTAGAGGGAGCTGTAGTGGGGGTGTAGTGTACTGTGTGGTGTCCTGTAGAGGAAGCTGTAGTGGGGGGTGTAGTGTACTGTATGGTGTCCTGTAGAGGGAGCTGTAGTGGGGGTGTAGTGTACTGTGTGGTGTCCTGTAGAGGGAGCTGTAGTGGGGGGTGTAGTGTACTGTGTGGTGTCCTGTAGAGGAAGCTGTAGTGGGGGGTGTAGTGTACTGTGTGGTGTCCTGTAGAGGGAGCTGTAGTGGGGGTGTAGTGTACTGTATGGTGTCCTGTAGAGGGAGCTGTAGTGAGGGTGTAGTGTACTGTATGGTGTCCTGTAGAGGAAGCTGTAGTGGGGGGTGTAGTGTACTGTATGGTGTCCTGTAGAGGGAGCTGTAGTGGGGGGTGTAGTGTACTGTATGGTGTCCTGTAGAGGGAGCTGTAGTGGGGGTGTAGTGTACTGTGTGGTGTCCTGTAGAGGGAGCTGTAGTGGGGGTGTAGTGTACTGTATGGTGTCCTGTAGAGGGAGCTGTAGTGGGGGTGTAGTGTACTGTGTGGTGTCCTGTAGAGGGAGCTGTAGTGGGGGTGTAGTGTACTGTATGGTGTCCTGTAGAGGGAGCTGTAGTGAGGGGTGTAGTGTACTGTATGGTGTCCTGTAGAGGGAGCTGTAGTGGGGGGTGTAGTGTACTGTATGGTGTCCTGTAGAGGGAGCTGTAGTGGGGGGTGTATTGTACTGTGTGGTGTCCTGTAGAGGGAGCTGTAGTGGGGGTGTAGTGTACTGTATGGTGTCCTGTAGAGGGAGCTGTAGTGGGGGTGTAGTGTACTGTGTGGTGTCCTGTAGAGGGAGCTGTAGTGGGGGGTGTAGTGTACTGTGTGATGTCCTGTAGAGGGAGCTGTAGTGGGGGTGTAGTGTACTGTTTGGTGTCCTGTAGAGGGAGCTGTAGTGGGGGTGTAGTGTACTGTGTGATGTCCTGTAGAGGGAGCTGTAATGGGGGTGCAGTGTACTGTATGGTGTCCTGTAGAGGGAGCAGTAGTGGGGGGTGTAGTGTACTGTATGGTGTCCTGTAGAGGGAGCTGTAGTGGGGGGTGTAGTGTACTGTATGGTGTCCTGTAGAGGGAGCTGTAGTGGGGGGTGTAGTGTACTGTGTGATGTCCTGTAGAGGGAGCTGTAGTGGGGGTGTAGTGTACTGTGTGGTGTCCTGTAGAGGGAGCTGTAGTGGGGGGTGTAGTGTACTGTATGATGTCCTGTAGAGGGAGCTGTAGTGGGGGTGTAGTGTACTGCATGGTGTCCTGTAGAGGGAGCTGTAGTGGGGGTGTAGTGTACTGTATGGTGTCCTGTAGAGGGAGCTGTAGTGGGGGTGTAGTGTACTGTGTGGTGTCCTGTAGAGGGAGCTGTAGTGGGGGTGTAGTGTACTGTGTGATGTCCTGTAGAGGGAGCTGTAGTGGGGGGTGTAGTGTACTGTATGGTGTCCTGTAGAGGGAGCTGTAGTGGGGGTGTAGTGTATTGTATGGTGTCCTGTAGAGGGAGCTGTAGTGAGGGTGTAGTGTACTGTATGGTGTCCTGTAGAGGGAGCTGTAGTGGGGATGTAGTGTACTGTGTGATGTCCTGTAGAGGGAGCTGTAGTGGGGGGTGTAGTGTACTATGTGGTGTCCTGTAGAGGGAGCTGTAGTGGGGGGTGTAGTGTACTGTGTGGTGTCCTGTAGAGGGAGCTGTAGTGGGGGTGTAGTGTACTGTATGGTGTCCAGTAGAGGGAGCTGTAGTGGGGGTGTAGTGTACTGTGTGGTGTCCTGTAGAGGGAGCTGTAGTGGGGGTGTAGTGTACTGTGTGGTGTCCTGTAGAGGGAGCTGTAGTGGGGGTGTAGTGTACTGTATGATGTCCTGTAGAGGGAGCTGTAGTGGGGGTGTAGTGTACTGCATGGTGTCCTGTAGAGGGAGCTGTAGTGGGGGTGTAGTGTACTGTATGGTGTCCTGTAGAGGGAGCTGTAGTGGGGGTGCAGTGTACTGTATGATGTCCTGTAGAGGGAGCTGTAGTGGGGGGTGTAGTGTACTGTATGGTGTCCTGTAGAGGGAGCTGTAGTGGGGGTGTAGTGTACTGTGTGATGTCCTGTAGAGGGAGCTGTAGTGGGGGTGTAGTGTACTGTATGGTGTCCTGTAGAGGGAGCTGTAGTGGGGGGTGTAGTGTACTGTATGGTGTCCTGTAGAGGGAGCTGTAGTGGGGGGTGTAGTGTACTGTGTGGTGTCCTGTAGAGGGAGCTGTAGTGGGGGTGTAGTGTATTGTATGGTGTCCTGTAGAGGGAGCTGTAGTGAGGGTGTAGTGTACTGTATGGTGTCCTGTAGAGGGAGATGTAATGGGGGGTGTAGTGTACTGTATGGTGTCCTGTAGAGGGAGCTGTAGTGGGGGTGTAGTGTACTGTGTGGTGTCCTGTAGAGGGAGCTGTAGTGGGGGGTGTAGTGTACTGTATGGTGTCCTGTAGAGGGAGCTGTAGTGGGGGGTGTAGTGTACTGCATGGTGTCCTGTAGAGGGAGCTGTAGTGGGGGTGTAGTGTACTGTATGATGTCCTGTAGAGGGAGCTGTAGTGAGGGGTGTAGTGTACTGCATGGTGTCCTGTAGAGGGAGCTGTAGTGGGGGGTGTATTGTACTGTGTGGTGTCCTGTAGAGGGAGCTGTAGTGGGGGTGTAGTGTACTGTATGGTGTCCTGTAGAGGGAGCTGTAGTGGGGGTGTAGTGTACTGTGTGGTGTCCTGTAGAGGGAGCTGTAGTGGGGGGTGTAGTGTACTGTGTGATGTCCTGTAGAGGGAGCTGTAGTGGGGGTGTAGTGTACTGTTTGGTGTCCTGTAGAGGGAGCTGTAGTGGGGGTGTAGTGTACTGTGTGATGTCCTGTAGAGGGAGCTGTAATGGGGGTGCAGTGTACTGTATGGTGTCCTGTAGAGGGAGCAGTAGTGGGGGGTGTAGTGTACTGTATGGTGTCCTGTAGAGGGAGCTGTAGTGGGGGGTGTAGTGTACTGTATGGTGTCCTGTAGAGGGAGCTGTAGTGGGGGTGTAGTGTACTGTGTGGTGTCCTGTAGAGGGAGCTGTAGTGGGGATGTAGTGTACTATGTGGTGTCCTGTAGAGGGAGCTGTAGTGGGGGGTGTAGTGTACTGTGTGGTGTCCTGTAGAGGGAGCTGTAGTGGGGGTGTAGTGTACTGTATGGTGTCCAGTAGAGGGAGCTGTAGTGGGGGTGTAGTGTACTGTGTGGTGTCCTGTAGAGGGAGCTGTAGTGGGGGTGTAGTGTACTGTGTGGTGTCCTGTAGAGGGAGCTGTAGTGGGGGTGTAGTGTACTGTATGATGTCCTGTAGAGGGAGCTGTAGTGGGGGTGTAGTGTACTGCATGGTGTCCTGTAGAGGGAGCTGTAGTGGGGGTGTAGTGTACTGTATGGTGTCCTGTAGAGGGAGCTGTAGTGGGGGTGCAGTGTACTGTATGATGTCCTGTAGAGGGAGCTGTAGTGGGGGGTGTAGTGTACTGTATGGTGTCCTGTAGAGGGAGCTGTAGTGGGGGTGTAGTGTACTGTGTGATGTCCTGTAGAGGGAGCTGTAGTGGGGGTGTAGTGTACTGTATGGTGTCCTGTAGAGGGAGCTGTAGTGGGGGGTGTAGTGTACTGTATGGTGTCCTGTAGAGGGAGCTGTAGTGGGGGGTGTAGTGTACTGTGTGGTGTCCTGTAGAGGGAGCTGTAGTGGGGGTGTAGTGTATTGTATGGTGTCCTGTAGAGGGAGCTGTAGTGAGGGTGTAGTGTACTGTATGGTGTCCTGTAGAGGGAGATGTAATGGGGGGTGTAGTGTACTGTATGGTGTCCTGTAGAGGGAGCTGTAGTGGGGGTGTAGTGTACTGTGTGGTGTCCTGTAGAGGGAGCTGTAGTGGGGGGTGTAGTGTACTGTATGATGTCCTGTAGAGGGAGCTGTAGTGGGGGGTGTAGTGTACTGCATGGTGTCCTGTAGAGGGAGCTGTAGTGGGGGTGTAGTGTACTGTATGATGTCCTGTAGAGGGAGCTGTAGTGAGGGGTGTAGTGTACTGCATGGTGTCCTGTAGAGGGAGCTGTAGTGGGGATGTAGTGTACTGTATGGTGTCCTGTAGAGGGAGCTGTAGTGAGGATGTAGTGTACTGTATGGTGTCCTGTAGAGGGAGCTGTAGTGGGGGGTGTAGTGTACTGTATGGTGTCCTGTAGAGGGAGCTGTAGTGGGGGATGTAGTGTACTGTATGGTGTCCTGTAGAGGGAGCTGTAGTGGGGGGTGTAGTGTACTGTGTGGTGTCCTGTAGAGGGAGCTGTAGTGGGGGTGTAGTGTACTGTGTGGTGTCCTGTAGAGGGAGCTGTAGTGGGGGATGTAGTGTACTGTATGGTGTCCTGTAGAGGGAGCTGTAGTGGGGGGTGTAGTGTACTGTATGGTGTCCTGTAGAGGGAGCAGTAGTGGGGGGTGTAGTGTACTATATGGTGTCCTGTAGAGGGAGCTGTAGTGGGGGGTGTAGTGTACTGTGTGATGTCCTGTAGAGGGAGCTGTAGTGGGGGGTGTAGTGTACTGCATGGTGTCCTGTAGAGGGAGCTGTAGTGAGGGGTGTAGTGTACTGCATGGTGTCCTGTAGAGGGAGCTGTAGTGGGATGTAGTGTACTGTATGGTGTCCTGTAGAGGGAGCTGTAGTGGGGGGTGAAGTGTACTGTGTGGTGTCCTGTAGAGGGAGCTGTAGTGGGGGTGCAGTGTACTGTGTGATGTCCTGTAGAGGGAGCTGTAGTGGGGGGGTGTAGTGTACTGTATGATGTCCTGTAGTGGGAGCTGTAGTGGGGGGTGTAGTGTACTGTATGGTGTCCTGTAGAGGGAGCTGTAGTGGGGGTGTAGTGTACTGTGTGGTGTCCTGTAGAGGGAGCTGTAGTGGGGGGTGTAGTGTACTGTGTGGTGTCCTGTAGAGGAAGCTGTAGTGGGGGGTGTAGTGTACTGTGTGGTGTCCTGTAGAGGGAGCTGTAGTGGGGGTGTAGTGTACTGTGTGGTGTCCTGTAGAGGGAGCTGTAGTGGGGGGTGTAGTGTACTGTATGGTGTCCTGTAGAGGGAGCTGTAGTGGGGGGTGTAGTGTACTGTATGGTGTCCTGTAGAGGGAGCTGTAGTGGGGGTGTAGTGTACTGTGTGGTGTCCTGTAGAGGGAGCTGTAGTGGGGGTGTAGTGTACTGTATGGTGTCCTGTAGAGGGAGCTGTAGTGGGGGTGTAGTGTACTGTGTGGTGTCCTGTAGAGGGAGCTGTAGTGGGGGTGTAGTGTACTGTATGGTGTCCTGTAGAGGGAGCTGTAGTGAGGGGTGTAGTGTACTGTATGGTGTCCTGTAGAGGGAGCTGTAGTGGGGGGTGTAGTGTACTGTATGGTGTCCTGTAGAGGGAGCTGTAGTGGGGGGTGTATTGTACTGTGTGGTGTCCTGTAGAGGGAGCTGTAGTGGGGGTGTAGTGTACTGTATGGTGTCCTGTAGAGGGAGCTGTAGTGGGGGTGTAGTGTACTGTGTGGTGTCCTGTAGAGGGAGCTGTAGTGGGGGGTGTAGTGTACTGTGTGATGTCCTGTAGAGGGAGCTGTAGTGGGGGTGTAGTGTACTGTATGGTGTCCTGTAGAGGGAGCTGTAGTGGGGGTGTAGTGTACTGTGTGATGTCCTGTAGAGGGAGCTGTAATGGGGGTGCAGTGTACTGTATGGTGTCCTGTAGAGGGAGCAGTAGTGGGGGGTGTAGTGTACTGTGTGGTGTCCTGTAGAGGGAGATGTAGTGGGGGTGTAGTGTACTGTATGATGTCCTGTAGAGGGAGCTGTAGTGAGGGTGTAGTGTACTGTATGGTGTCCTGTAGAGGGAGCTGTAGTGGGGATGTAGTGTACTATGTGGTGTCCTGTAGAGGGAGCTGTAGTGAGGGGTGTAGTGTACTGTATGATGTCCTGTAGAGGGAGCTGTAGTGGGGGGTGTAGTGTACTGCATGGTGTCCTGTAGAGGGAGCTGTAGTGAGGGTGTAGTGTACTGTGTGGTGTCCTGTAGAGGGAGCTGTAGTGGAGGTGTAGTGTACTGTGTGGTGTCCTGTAGAGGGAGCTGTAGTGGGATGTAGTGTACTGTATGGTGTCCTGTAGAGGGAGCTGTAGTGGGGGGTGTAGTGTACTGTATGGTGTCCTGTAGAGGGAGCTGTAGTGGGGGTGTAGTGTACTGCATGGTGTCCTGTAGAGGGAGCTGTAGTGGGGGGTGTAGTGTACTGTGTGGTGTCCTGTAGAGGGAGCTGTAGTGAGGGTGTAGTGTACTGTGTGGTGTCCTGTAGAGGGAGCTGTAGTGGGGGTGAAGTGTACTATATGGTGTCCTGTAGAGGGAGCTGTAGTGGGGGGTGTAGTGTACTGTATGGTGTCCTGTAGAGGGAGCTGTAGTGGGGGGTGCAGTGTACTGTATGGTGTCCTGTAGAGGGAGCTGTAGTGGGGATGTAGTGTACTGTATGGTGTCCTGTAGAGGGAGCTGTAGTGGGGGGTGTAGTGTACTGTATGATGTCCTGTAGAGGGAGCTGTAGTGGGGGGTGTAGTGTACTGTGTGGTGTCCTGTAGAGGGAGCTGTAGTGGGGGTGTAGTGTACTGTGTGGTGTCCTGTAGAGGGAGCTGTAGTGGGGGGTGTAGTGTACTGTGTGGTGTCCTGTAGAGGGAGCTGTAGTGGGGGTGTAGTGTACTGTGTGGTGTCCTGTAGAGGGAGCTGTAGTGGGGGGTGTAGTGTACTGTGTGGTGTCCTGTAGAGGGAGCTGTAGTGGGGGTGTAGTGTACTGTATGGTGTCCTGTAGAGGGAGCTGTAGTGGGGGGTGTAGTGTACTGTATGATGTCCTGTAGAGGGAGCTGTAGTGGGGATGTAGTGTACTGTGTGATGTCCTGTAGAGGGAGCTGTAGTGGGGGGTGTAGTGTACTGTGTGGTGTCCTGTAGAGGGAGCTGTAGTGGGGGGTGTAGTGTACTGCATGGTGTCCTGTAGAGGGAGCTGTAGTGAGGGTGTAGTGTACTGTATGGTGTCCTGTAGAGGGAGCTGTAGTGGGGGTGTAGTGTACTGTATGGTGTCCAGTAGAGGGAGCTGTAGTGGGGGTGTAGTGTACTGTATGGTGTCCAGTAGAGGGAGCTGTAGTGGGGGGTGTAGTGTACTGCATGGTGTCCTGTAGAGGGAGCTGTAGTGGGGGTGTAGTGTACTGTGTGGTGTCCTGTAGAGGGAGCTGTAGTGGGGGGGTGTAGTGTACTGTGTGGTGTCCTGTAGAGGGAGCTGTAGTGGGGGTGTAGTGTACTGTATGGTGTCCAGTAGAGGGAGCTGTAGTGGGGGGTGTAGTGTACTGCATGGTGTCCTGTAGAGGGAGCTGTAGTGGGGGTGTAGTGTACTGTGTGGTGTCCTGTAGAGGGAGCTGTAGTGGGGGGTGTAGTGTACTGTATGATGTCCTGTAGAGGGAGCTGTAGTGGGGGTGTAGTGTACTGCATGGTGTCCTGTAGAGGGAGCTGTAGTGGGGGTGTAGTGTACTGTATGGTGTCCTGTAGAGGGAGCTGTAGTGGGGGGTGTAGTGTACTATGTGGTGTCCTGTAGAGGGAGCTGTAGTGAGGGGTGTAGTGTACTGTATGATGTCCTGTAGAGGGAGCTGTAGTGGGGGGTGTAGTGTACTGCATGGTGTCCTGTAGAGGGAGCTGTAGTGAGGGTGTAGTGTACTGTGTGGTGTCCTGTAGAGGGAGCTGTAGTGGAGGTGTAGTGTACTGTGTGGTGTCCTGTAGAGGGAGCTGTAGTGGGATGTAGTGTACTGTATGGTGTCCTGTAGAGGGAGCTGTAGTGGGGGGTGTAGTGTACTGTATGGTGTCCTGTAGAGGGAGCTGTAGTGGGGGTGTAGTGTACTGCATGGTGTCCTGTAGAGGGAGCTGTAGTGGGGGTGTAGTGTACTATATGGTGTCCTGTAGAGGGAGCTGTAGTGGGGGGTGTAGTGTACTGTGTGGTGTCCTGTAGAGGGAGCTGTAGTGAGGGTGTAGTGTACTGTGTGGTGTCCTGTAGAGGGAGCTGTAGTGGGGGTGAAGTGTACTATATGGTGTCCTGTAGAGGGAGCTGTAGTGGGGGTGTAGTGTACTGTATGGTGTCCTGTAGAGGGAGCTGTAGTGGGGGGTGTAGTGTACTGTATGATGTCCTGTAGAGGGAGCTGTAGTGGGGATGTAGTGTACTGTGTGATGTCCTGTAGAGGGAGCTGTAGTGGGGGGTGTAGTGTACTGTGTGGTGTCCTGTAGAGGGAGCTGTAGTGGGGGGTGTAGTGTACTGCATGGTGTCCTGTAGAGGGAGCTGTAGTGAGGGTGTAGTGTACTGTATGGTGTCCTGTAGAGGGAGCTGTAGTGGGGGTGTAGTGTACTGTATGGTGTCCAGTAGAGGGAGCTGTAGTGGGGGTGTAGTGTACTGTATGGTGTCCAGTAGAGGGAGCTGTAGTGGGGGGTGTAGTGTACTGCATGGTGTCCTGTAGAGGGAGCTGTAGTGGGGGTGTAGTGTACTGTGTGGTGTCCTGTAGAGGGAGCTGTAGTGGGGGGGTGTAGTGTACTGTGTGGTGTCCTGTAGAGGGAGCTGTAGTGGGGGTGTAGTGTACTGTATGGTGTCCAGTAGAGGGAGCTGTAGTGGGGGGTGTAGTGTACTGCATGGTGTCCTGTAGAGGGAGCTGTAGTGGGGGTGTAGTGTACTGTGTGGTGTCCTGTAGAGGGAGCTGTAGTGGGGGGTGTAGTGTACTGTATGATGTCCTGTAGAGGGAGCTGTAGTGGGGGTGTAGTGTACTGCATGGTGTCCTGTAGAGGGAGCTGTAGTGGGGGTGTAGTGTACTGTATGGTGTCCTGTAGAGGGAGCTGTAGTGGGGGTGTAGTGTACTGTGTGGTGTCCTGTAGAGGGAGCTGTAGTGGGGGTGTAGTGTACTGTGTGATGTCCTGTAGAGGGAGCTGTAGTGGGGGGTGTAGTGTACTGTATGGTGTCCTGTAGAGGGAGCTGTAGTGGGGGTGTAGTGTATTGTATGGTGTCCTGTAGAGGGAGCTGTAGTGAGGGTGTAGTGTACTGTATGGTGTCCTGTAGAGGGAGCTGTAATGGGGGGTGTAGTGTACTGTATGGTGTCCTGTAGAGGGAGCTGTAGTGGGGGTGTAGTGTACTGTGTGGTGTCCTGTAGAGGGAGCTGTAGTGGGGGGGTGTAGTGTACTGTATGATGTCCTGTAGAGGGAGCTGTAGTGGGGGGGTGTAGTGTACTGTATGATGTCCTGTAGAGGGAGCTGTAGTGGGATGTAGTGTACTGTGTGGTGTCCTGTAGAGGGAGCTGTAGTGGGGGGTGTAGTGTACTGTATGGTGTCCTGTAGAGGGAGCTGTAGTGGGGGTGTAGTGTACTGTATGATGTCCTGTAGAGGGAGCTGTAGTGGGGGTGTAGTGTACTGTATGGTGTCCTGTAGAGGGAGCAGTAGTGGGGGGTGTAGTGTACTATATGGTGTCCTGTAGAGGGAGCTGTAGTGGGGGGTGTAGTGTACTGTGTGATGTCCTGTAGAGGGAGCTGTAGTGGGGGGTGTAGTGTACTGTATGGTGTCCTGTAGAGGGAGCTGTAGTGAGGGGTGTAGTGTACTGCATGGTGTCCTGTAGAGGGAGCTGTAGTGGGATGTAGTGTACTGTATGGTGTCCTGTAGAGGGAGCTGTAGTGGGGGGTGAAGTGTACTGTGTGGTGTCCTGTAGAGGGAGCTGTAGTGGGGGGTGTAGTGTACTGTATGGTGTCCTGTAGAGGGAGCTGTAGTGGGGATGTAGTGTACTGTATGATGTCCTGTAGAGGGAGCTGTAGTGGGGGGTGTAGTGTACTGCATGGTGTCCTGTAGAGGGAGCTGTAGTGAGGGTGTAGTGTACTGTGTGGTGTCCTGTAGAGGGAGCTGTAGTGGAGGTGTAGTGTACTGTGTGGTGTCCTGTAGAGGGAGCTGTAGTGGGGGTGTAGTGTACTGTGTGGTGTCCTGTAGAGGGAGCTGTAGTGGAGGTGTAGTGTACTGTATGGTGTCCTGTAGAGGGAGCTGTAGTGGGGGTGTAGTGTACTGTGTGGTGTCCTGTAGAGGGAGCTGTAGTGGGGGGTGTAGTGTACTGTATGGTGTCCTGTAGAGGGAGCTGTAGTGGGGGTGTAGTGTACTGTGTGGTGTCCTGTAGAGGGAGCTGTAGTGGGGGGTGTAGTGTACTGTGTGGTGTCCTGTAGAGGAAGCTGTAGAGGGGGGTGTAGTGTACTGTGTGGTGTCCTGTAGAGGGAGCTGTAGTGGGGGTGTAGTGTACTGTGTGGTGTCCTGTAGAGGGAGCTGTAGTGGGGGGTGTAGTGTACTGTATGGTGTCCTGTAGAGGGAGCTGTAGTGGGGGGTGTAGTGTACTGTATGGTGTCCTGTAGAGGGAGCTGTAGTGGGGGTGTAGTGTACTGTGTGGTGTCCTGTAGAGGGAGCTGTAGTGGGGGTGTAGTGTACTGTATGGTGTCCTGTAGAGGGAGCTGTAGTGGGGGTGTAGTGTACTGTGTGGTGTCCTGTAGAGGGAGCTGTAGTGGGGGTGTAGTGTACTGTGTGGTGTCCTGTAGAGGGAGCTGTAGTGAGGGGTGTAGTGTACTGTATGGTGTCCTGTAGAGGGAGCTGTAGTGGGGGGTGTAGTGTACTGTATGGTGTCCTGTAGAGGGAGCTGTAGTGGGGGGTGTATTGTACTGTGTGGTGTCCTGTAGAGGGAGCTGTAGTGGGGGTGTAGTGTACTGTATGGTGTCCTGTAGAGGGAGCTGTAGTGGGGGTGTAGTGTACTGTGTGGTGTCCTGTAGAGGGAGCTGTAGTGGGGGGTGTAGTGTACTGTGTGATGTCCTGTAGAGGGAGCTGTAGTGGGGGTGTAGTGTACTGTATGGTGTCCTGTAGAGGGAGCTGTAGTGGGGGTGTAGTGTACTGTGTGATGTCCTATAGAGGGAGCTGTAATGGGGGTGCAGTGTACTGTATGGTGTCCTGTAGAGGGAGCTGTAGTGGGGGTGTAGTGTACTGTGTGGTGTCCTGTAGAGGGAGCAGTAGTGGGGGGTGTAGTGTACTGTGTGGTGTCCTGTAGAGGGAGCTGTAGTGGGGGTGTAGTGTACTGTATGATGTCCTGTAGAGGGAGCTGTAGTGAGGGTGTAGTGTACTGTATGGTGTCCTGTAGAGGGAGCTGTAGTGGGGATGTAGTGTACTGTGTGGTGTCCTGTAGAGGGAGCTGTAGTGGGGGGTGTAGTGTACTGTATGGTGTCCTGTAGAGGGAGCTGTAGTGGGGATGTAGTGTACTGTATGATGTCCTGTAGAGGGAGCTGTAGTGGGGGGTGTAGTGTACTGCATGGTGTCCTGTAGAGGGAGCTGTAGTGAGGGTGTAGTGTACTGTGTGGTGTCCTGTAGAGGGAGCTGTAGTGGAGGTGTAGTGTACTGTGTGGTGTCCTGTAGAGGGAGCTGTAGTGGGGGTGTAGTGTACTGTGTGGTGTCCTGTAGAGGGAGCTGTAGTGGAGGTGTAGTGTACTGTATGGTGTCCTGTAGAGGGAGCTGTAGTGGGGGTGTAGTGTACTGTGTGGTGTCCTGTAGAGGGAGCTGTAGTGGGGGGTGTAGTGTACTGTGTGGTGTCCTGTAGAGGGAGCTGTAGTGGGGATGTAGTGTACTATGTGGTGTCCAGTAGAGGGAGCTGTAGTGGGGGTGTAGTGTACTGTGTGGTGTCCTGTAGAGGGAGCTGTAGTGGGGGTGTAGTGTACTGTGTGGTGTCCTGTAGAGGGAGCTGTAGTGGGGGGGTGTAGTGTACTGTGTGGTGTCCTGTAGAGGGAGCTGTAGTGGGGGTGTAGTGTACTGCATGGTGTCCTGTAGAGGGAGCTGTAGTGGAGGTGTAGTGTACTGTGTGGTGTCCTGTAGAGGGAGCTGTAGTGGAGGTGTAGTGTACTGTGTGGTGTCCTGTAGAGGGAGCTGTAGTGGGGGGTGTAGTGTACTGTGTGGTGTCCTGTAGAGGGAGCTGTAGTGGGGGTGTAGTGTACTGTGTGGTGTCCTGTAGAGGGAGCTGTAGTGGGGGTGTAGTGTACTGTGTGGTGTCCTGTAGAGGGAGCTGTAGTGGGGGGTGTAGTGTACTGTGTGATGTCCTGTAGAGGGAGCTGTAGTGGGGGTGTAGTGTACTGTATGGTGTCCTGTAGAGGGAGCTGTAGTGGGGGGTGTAGTGTACTGTGTGGTGTCCTGTAGAGGGAGCTGTAGTGGGGGTGTAGTGTACTGTATGGTGTCCTGTAGAGGGAGCTGTAGTGGGGGTGTAGTGTACTGTGTGGTGTCCTGTAGAGGGAGCTGTAGTGGGGGGTGTAGTGTACTGTATGGTGTCCTGTAGAGGGAGCTGTAGTGGGGGGTGTAGTGTACTGTGTGATGTCCTGTAGAGGGAGCTGTAGTGGGGGTGTAGTGTACTGTGTGGTGTCCTGTAGAGGGAGCTGTAGTGGGGGTGTAGTGTACTGTGTGGTGTCCTGTAGAGGGAGCTGTAGTGGGGGGTGTAGTGTACTGTATGGTGTCCTGTAGAGGGAGCTGTAGTGGGGGATGTAGTGTACTGTATGGTGTCCTGTAGAGGGAGCTGTAGTGGGGGTGTAGTGTACTGTGTGGTGTCCTGTAGAGGGAGCTGTAGTGGGGGTGTAGTGTACTGTGTGGTGTCCTGTAGAGGGAGCTGTAGTGGGGGGTGTAGTGTACTGTATGGTGTCCTGTAGAGGGAGCTGTAGTGAGGGGTGTAGTGTACTGTATGGTGTCCTGTAGAGGGAGCTGTAGTGGGGGTGTACTGTACTGTATGGTGTCCTGTAGAGGGAGCTGTAGTGGGGGGTGTAGTGTACTGTGTGGTGTCCTGTAGAGGAAGCTGTAGTGGGGGGTGTAGTGTACTGTGTGGTGTCCTGTAGAGGGAGCTGTAGTGGGGGGTGTAGTGTACTGTGTGATGTCCTGTAGAGGGAGCTGTAGTGGGATGTAGTGTACTGTATGGTGTCCTGTAGAGGGAGCTGTAGTGAGGGGTGTAGTGTACTGTATGGTGTCCTGTAGAGGGAGCTGTAGTGAGGGGTGTAGTGTACTGTATGGTGTCCTGTAGAGGGAGCTGTAGTGGGGGGTGTAGTGTACTGTATGGTGTCCTGTAGAGGGAGCTGTAGTGGGGGATGTAGTGTACTGTGTGGTGTCCTGTAGAGGGAGCTGTAGTGGGATGTAGTGTACTGTGTGGTGTCCTGTAGAGGGAGCTGTAGTGAGGGTGTAGTGTACTGTATGGTGTTCTGTAGAGGGAGCTGTAGTGAGGGTGTAGTGTACTGTGTGGTGTCCTGTAGAGGGAGCTGTAGTGGGGGGTGTAGTGTACTGTGTGGTGTCCTGTAGAGGGAGCTGTAGTGGGGGTGTAGTGTACTGTATGGTGTCCTGTAGAGGGAGCTGTAGTGGGGGGTGTAGTGTACTGTGTGATGTCCTGTAGAGGGAGCTGTAGTGGGGATGTAGTGTACTGTGTGATGTCCTGTAGAGGAAGCTGTAGTGGGGGGTGTAGTGTACTGTATGGTGTCCTGTAGAGGGAGCTGTAGTGGGGGTGTAGTGTACTGTATGGTGTCCTGTAGAGGGAGCTGTAGTGAGGGTGTAGTGTACTGTATGGTGTCCTGTAGAGGGAGCAGTAGTGGGGGGTGTAGTGTACTGTATGGTGTCCTGTAGAGGGAGCTGTAGTGGGGGGTGTAGTGTACTGTATGGTGTCCTGTAGAGGGAGCTGTAGTGGGGGTGTAGTGTACTGTGTGGTGTCCTGTAGAGGGAGCTGTAGTGGGGGTGTAGTGTACTGTATGGTGTCCTGTAGAGGGAGCTGTAGTGGGGGTGTAGTGTACTGTGTGATGTCCTGTAGAGGGAGCTGTAGTGGGGGGTGTAGTGTACTGTGTGGTGTCCTGTAGAGGGAGCTGTAGTGAGGGGTGTAGTGTACTGTATGGTGTCCTGTAGAGGGAGCTGTAGTGGGGGTGCAGTGTACTGTATGATGTCCTGTAGAGGGAGCTGTAGTGGGGGGTGTAGTGTACTGTGTGGTGTCCTGTAGAGGGAGCTGTAGTGGGGGGTGTAGTGTACTGTATGGTGTCCTGTAGAGGGAGCTGTAGTGGGGGGTGTAGTGTACTGTGTGATGTCCTGTAGAGGGAGCTGTAGTGGGGGGTGTAGTGTACTGTATGGTGTCCTGTAGAGGGAGCTGTAGTGGGGGGTGTAGTGTACTGTGTGGTGTCCTGTAGAGGGAGCTGTAGTGGGGGGTGTAGTGTACTGTGTGGTGTCCTGTAGAGGGAGCTGTAGTGGGGGGTGTAGTGTACTGTATGGTGTCCTGTAGAGGGAGCTGTAGTGGGGGGTGTAGTGTACTGTGTGGTGTCCTGTAGAGGGAGCTGTAGTGGGGGGTGTAGTGTACTGTGTGGTGTCCTGTAGAGGGAGCTGTAGTGAGGGTGTAGTGTACTGTATGGTGTCCTGTAGAGGGAGCTGTAGTGGGGGGTGTAGTGTACTGTATGGTGTCCTGTAGAGGGAGCTGTAGTGAGGGGTGTAGTGTACTGCATGGTGTCCTGTAGAGGGAGCTGTAGTGGGATGTAGTGTACTGTATGGTGTCCTGTAGAGGGAGCTGTAGTGGGGGGTGAAGTGTACTGTGTGGTGTCCTGTAGAGGGAGCTGTAGTGGGGGTGCAGTGTACTGTGTGATGTCCTGTAGAGGGAGCTGTAGTGGGGGGGTGTAGTGTACTGTATGATGTCCTGTAGAGGGAGCTGTAGTGGGGGGTGTAGTGTACTGTATGGTGTCCTGTAGAGGGAGCTGTAGTGGGGGTGTAGTGTACTGTGTGGTGTCCTGTAGAGGGAGCTGTAGTGGGGGGTGTAGTGTACTGTGTGGTGTCCTGTAGAGGAAGCTGTAGTGGGGGGTGTAGTGTACTGTGTGGTGTCCTGTAGAGGGAGCTGTAGTGGGGGTGTAGTGTACTGTGTGGTGTCCTGTAGAGGGAGCTGTAGTGGGGGGTGTAGTGTACTGTATGGTGTCCTGTAGAGGGAGCTGTAGTGGGGGGTGTAGTGTACTGTATGGTGTCCTGTAGAGGGAGCTGTAGTGGGGGTGTAGTGTACTGTGTGGTGTCCTGTAGAGGGAGCTGTAGTGGGGGTGTAGTGTACTGTATGGTGTCCTGTAGAGGGAGCTGTAGTGGGGGTGTAGTGTACTGTGTGGTGTCCTGTAGAGGGAGCTGTAGTGGGGGTGTAGTGTACTGTGTGGTGTCCTGTAGAGGGAGCTGTAGTGAGGGGTGTAGTGTACTGTATGGTGTCCTGTAGAGGGAGCTGTAGTGGGGGGTGTAGTGTACTGTATGGTGTCCTGTAGAGGGAGCTGTAGTGGGGGGTGTATTGTACTGTGTGGTGTCCTGTAGAGGGAGCTGTAGTGGGGGTGTAGTGTACTGTATGGTGTCCTGTAGAGGGAGCTGTAGTGGGGGTGTAGTGTACTGTGTGGTGTCCTGTAGAGGGAGCTGTAGTGGGGGGTGTAGTGTACTGTGTGATGTCCTGTAGAGGGAGCTGTAGTGGGGGTGTAGTGTACTGTATGGTGTCCTGTAGAGGGAGCTGTAGTGGGGGTGTAGTGTACTGTGTGATGTCCTATAGAGGGAGCTGTAATGGGGGTGCAGTGTACTGTATGGTGTCCTGTAGAGGGAGCTGTAGTGGGGGTGTAGTGTACTGTGTGGTGTCCTGTAGAGGGAGCAGTAGTGGGGGGTGTAGTGTACTGTGTGGTGTCCTGTAGAGGGAGCTGTAGTGGGGGTGTAGTGTACTGTATGATGTCCTGTAGAGGGAGCTGTAGTGAGGGTGTAGTGTACTGTATGGTGTCCTGTAGAGGGAGCTGTAGTGGGGATGTAGTGTACTGTGTGGTGTCCTGTAGAGGGAGCTGTAGTGGGGGGTGTAGTGTACTGTATGGTGTCCTGTAGAGGGAGCTGTAGTGGGGATGTAGTGTACTGTATGATGTCCTGTAGAGGGAGCTGTAGTGGGGGGTGTAGTGTACTGCATGGTGTCCTGTAGAGGGAGCTGTAGTGAGGGTGTAGTGTACTGTGTGGTGTCCTGTAGAGGGAGCTGTAGTGGAGGTGTAGTGTACTGTGTGGTGTCCTGTAGAGGGAGCTGTAGTGGGGGTGTAGTGTACTGTGTGGTGTCCTGTAGAGGGAGCTGTAGTGGAGGTGTAGTGTACTGTATGGTGTCCTGTAGAGGGAGCTGTAGTGGGGGTGTAGTGTACTGTGTGGTGTCCTGTAGAGGGAGCTGTAGTGGGGGGTGTAGTGTACTGTGTGGTGTCCTGTAGAGGGAGCTGTAGTGGGGGTGTAGTGTACTGCATGGTGTCCTGTAGAGGGAGCTGTAGTGGAGGTGTAGTGTACTGTGTGGTGTCCTGTAGAGGGAGCTGTAGTGGAGGTGTAGTGTACTGTGTGGTGTCCTGTAGAGGGAGCTGTAGTGGGGGGTGTAGTGTACTGTGTGGTGTCCTGTAGAGGGAGCTGTAGTGGGGGTGTAGTGTACTGTGTGGTGTCCTGTAGAGGGAGCTGTAGTGGGGGTGTAGTGTACTGTGTGGTGTCCTGTAGAGGGAGCTGTAGTGGGGGGTGTAGTGTACTGTGTGATGTCCTGTAGAGGGAGCTGTAGTGGGGGTGTAGTGTACTGTATGGTGTCCTGTAGAGGGAGCTGTAGTGGGGGGTGTAGTGTACTGTGTGGTGTCCTGTAGAGGGAGCTGTAGTGGGGGTGTAGTGTACTGTATGGTGTCCTGTAGAGGGAGCTGTAGTGGGGGTGTAGTGTACTGTGTGGTGTCCTGTAGAGGGAGCTGTAGTGGGGGGTGTAGTGTACTGTATGGTGTCCTGTAGAGGGAGCTGTAGTGGGGGGTGTAGTGTACTGTGTGATGTCCTGTAGAGGGAGCTGTAGTGGGGGTGTAGTGTACTGTGTGGTGTCCTGTAGAGGGAGCTGTAGTGGGGGTGTAGTGTACTGTGTGGTGTCCTGTAGAGGGAGCTGTAGTGGGGGGTGTAGTGTACTGTATGGTGTCCTGTAGAGGGAGCTGTAGTGGGGGGTGTAGTGTACTGTGTGGTGTCCTGTAGAGGGAGCTGTAGTGGGGATGTAGTGTACTGTATGATGTCCTGTAGAGGGAGCTGTAGTGAGGGGTGTAGTGTACTGTATGGTGTCCTGTAGAGGGAGCTGTAGTGGGGGATGTAGTGTACTGTATGGTGTCCTGTAGAGGGAGCTGTAGTGGGGGTGTAGTGTACTGTGTGGTGTCCTGTAGAGGGAGCTGTAGTGGGGGTGTAGTGTACTGTGTGGTGTCCTGTAGAGGGAGCTGTAGTGGGGGGTGTAGTGTACTGTATGGTGTCCTGTAGAGGGAGCTGTAGTGAGGGGTGTAGTGTACTGTATGGTGTCCTGTAGAGGGAGCTGTAGTGGGGGTGTACTGTACTGTATGGTGTCCTGTAGAGGGAGCTGTAGTGGGGGGTGTAGTGTACTGTGTGGTGTCCTGTAGAGGAAGCTGTAGTGGGGGGTGTAGTGTACTGTGTGATGTCCTGTAGAGGGAGCTGTAGTGGGATGTAGTGTACTGTATGGTGTCCTGTAGAGGGAGCTGTAGTGAGGGGTGTAGTGTACTGTATGGTGTCCTGTAGAGGGAGCTGTAGTGAGGGGTGTAGTGTACTGTATGGTGTCCTGTAGAGGGAGCTGTAGTGGGGGGTGTAGTGTACTGTATGGTGTCCTGTAGAGGGAGCTGTAGTGGGGGATGTAGTGTACTGTGTGGTGTCCTGTAGAGGGAGCTGTAGTGGGATGTAGTGTACTGTGTGGTGTCCTGTAGAGGGAGCTGTAGTGGGGGGTGTAGTGTACTGTGTGGTGTCCTGTAGAGGGAGCTGTAGTGGGGGTGTAGTGTACTGTATGGTGTCCTGTAGAGGGAGCTGTAGTGGGGGGTGTAGTGTACTGTGTGATGTCCTGTAGAGGGAGCTGTAGTGGGGATGTAGTGTACTGTGTGATGTCCTGTAGAGGAAGCTGTAGTGGGGGGTGTAGTGTACTGTATGGTGTCCTGTAGAGGGAGCTGTAGTGGGGGTGTAGTGTACTGTATGGTGTCCTGTAGAGGGAGCTGTAGTGAGGGTGTAGTGTACTGTATGGTGTCCTGTAGAGGGAGCAGTAGTGGGGGGTGTAGTGTACTGTATGGTGTCCTGTAGAGGGAGCTGTAGTGGGGGGTGTAGTGTACTGTATGGTGTCCTGTAGAGGGAGCTGTAGTGGGGGTGTAGTGTACTGTGTGGTGTCCTGTAGAGGGAGCTGTAGTGGGGGTGTAGTGTACTGTATGGTGTCCTGTAGAGGGAGCTGTAGTGGGGGTGTAGTGTACTGTGTGATGTCCTGTAGAGGGAGCTGTAGTGGGGGGTGTAGTGTACTGTGTGGTGTTCTGTAGAGGGAGCTGTAGTGAGGGGTGTAGTGTACTGTATGGTGTCCTGTAGAGGGAGCTGTAGTGGGGGTGCAGTGTACTGTATGATGTCCTGTAGAGGGAGCTGTAGTGGGGGGTGTAGTGTACTGTGTGGTGTCCTGTAGAGGGAGCTGTAGTGGGGGGTGTAGTTGTTACGCCGAGCGCTCCGGGTCCCCGCTCCTCCCCGGAGCGCTCACTTCACTCTCTCCGCTGCAGCGCTCCGGTCACGTCCTCTGACCCGGGGCGCTGCGATCCCGCTGCCAGCCGGGATGCGATTCGCGATGCGGGTAGCGCCCGCTCGCGATGCGCACCCCGGCTCCCCTACCTGACTCGCTCCCCGTCTGTTCTGTCCCGGCGCGCGCGGCCCCGCTCCCTAGGGCGCGCGCGCGCCGGGTCTCTGCGATTTAAAGGGCCACTGCGCCGCTGATTGGCGCAGTGGTTCCAATTAGGGTAATCACCTGTGCACTTCCCTATATTACCTCACTTCCCTTGCACTCCCTTGCCGGATCTTGTTGCCTTAGTGCCAGTGAAAGCGTTCCTTGTGTGTTCCTTGCCTGTGTTTCCAGACCTTCTGCCGTTGCCCCTGACTACGATCCTTGCTGCCTGCCCCGACCTTCTGCTACGTCCGACCTTGCTTCTGCCTACTCCCTTGTACCGCGCCTATCTTCAGCAGCCAGAGAGGTGAGCCATTGCTAGTGGATACGACCTGGTCACTACCGCCGCAGCAAGACCATCCCGCTTTGCGGCGGGCTCTGGTGAAAACCAGTAGTGGCTTAGAACCGGTCCACTAGCACGGTCCACGCCAATCCCTCTCTGGCACAGAGGGTCCACTACCTGCCAGCCGGCATCGTGACAGTAGATCCGGCCATGGATCCCGCTGAAGTTCCTCTGCCAGTTGTCGCTGACCTCACCACGGTGGTCGCCCAGCAGTCACAACAGATAGCGCAACAAGGCCAACAGCTGTCTCAACTGACCGTTATGCTACAACAGTTACTACCACAGCTTCAGCAGTCATCTCCTCCGCCAGCTCCTGCACCTCCTCCGCAGCGAGTGGCCGCTCCTGGGATACGCTTATCCTTGCCGGATAAATTTGATGGGGACTCTAAGTTTTGCCGTGGCTTTCTTTCCCAATGTTCCCTGCATCTGGAGATGATGTCGGACCTGTTTCCCACTGAAAGGTCTAAGGTGGCTTTCGTAGTCAGTCTTCTGTCCGGAAAAGCCCTGTCATGGGCCACACCGCTCTGGGACCGCAATGACCCCGTCACTGCCTCTGTACACTCCTTCTTCTCGGAAATCCGAAGTGTCTTTGAGGAACCTGCCCGAGCCTCTTCTGCTGAGACTGCCCTGTTGAACCTGGTCCAGGGTAATTCTTCCGTTGGCGAGTATGCCGTACAGTTCCGTACACTTGCTTCAGAATTGTCCTGGAATAATGAGGCCCTCTGCGCGACCTTCAAAAAAGGCCTATCCAGCAACATTAAAGATGTTCTGGCCGCACGAGAAATTCCTGCTAATCTACATGAACTTATTCACCTAGCCACTCGCATTGACATGCGTTTTTCTGAAAGGCGTCAGGAACTCCGCCAAGATATGGACTCTGTTCGCACGAGGCGTTTCGTCTCCTCGGCTCCTCTCTCCTCTGGTCCCCTGCAATCTGTTCCTGTGCCTCCCGCCGTGGAGGCTATGCAGGTCGACCGGTCTCGCCTGACACCTCAAGAGAGGACACGACGCCGTATGGAGAACCTCTGCCTGTACTGTGCTAGTACCGAACACTTCCTGAGGGATTGTCCTATCCGTCCTCCCCGCCTGGAAAGACGTACGCTGACTCCGCACAAAGGTGAGACAGTCCTTGATGTCTTCTCTGCTTCTCCACGTCTTACTGTGCCTGTGCGGATGTCTGCCTCTGCCTTCTCCTTCTCTACGGTGGCCTTCTTGGACTCTGGATCTGCAGGAAATTTTATTTTGGCCTCTCTCGTCTACAGGTTCAACATCCCGGTGACCAGTCTTGCCAGACCCCTCTACATCAATTGTGTAAATAATGAAAGATTGGACTGTACCATACGTTTCCGCACGGAGCCCCTTCTTATGAGCATCGGAGCTCATCATGAGAGGATTGAACTTTTGGTCCTCCCCAATTGCACCTCAGAAATTCTCCTTGGACTTCCCTGGCTTCAACTTCATTCCCCAACCCTGGATTGGTCCACTGGGGAGATCAAGAGTTGGGGGTCCTCTTGTTCCAAGAACTGTCTAAAACCGGTTCCCAGTAACCCTTGCCGTAACTCTGTGGTTCCTCCAGTAACCGGTCTCCCTAAGGCCTATATGGACTTCGCGGATGTTTTCTGCAAAAAACAAGCTGAGACTCTACCTCCTCACAGGCCTTATGATTGCCCTATCGACCTCCTCCCGGGCACTACTCCACCCCGGGGCAGAATTTATCCTCTCTCTGCCCCAGAGACTCTTGCCATGTCCGAATACGTCCAGGAGAATCTAAAAAAGGGCTTTATCCGTAAATCCTCCTCTCCTGCCGGAGCCGGATTTTTCTTTGTGTCCAAAAAAGATGGCTCCCTACGTCCTTGCATTGACTACCGCGGTCTTAATAAAATCACGGTTAAGAACCGCTACCCCTTACCCCTCATCTCTGAACTCTTTGATCGCCTCCAAGGTGCCCACATCTTCACTAAATTGGACTTAAGAGGCGCCTATAACCTCATCCGCATCAGAGAGGGGGACGAGTGGAAAACGGCATTTAACACCAGAGATGGACACTTTGAGTATCTGGTCATGCCCTTTGGACTGTGCAATGCCCCTGCCGTCTTCCAAGACTTTGTCAATGAAATTTTTCGTGATCTGTTATACTCCTGTGTTGTTGTATATCTGGACGATATCCTAATTTTTTCTGCCAATCTAGAAGAACACCGCCAGCATGTCCGTATGGTTCTTCAGAGACTTCGTGACAACCAACTCTATGCCAAAATTGAGAAATGTCTGTTTGAATGCCAATCTCTTCCTTTTCTAGGATATTTGGTCTCTGGCCAGGGACTACAGATGGATCCAGACAAACTCTCTGCCGTCTTAGATTGGCCACGCCCCTCCGGACTCCGTGCTATCCAACGCTTTTTGGGGTTCGCCAATTATTACAGGCAATTTATTCCACATTTTTCTACCATTGTGGCTCCTATCGTGGCTTTAACCAAAAAAAATGCTGATCCCAAGTCCTGGCCTCCTCAAGCAGAAGACGCCTTTAAACGACTCAAGTCTGCCTTTTCTTCGGCTCCCGTGCTCTCCAGACCTGACCCTTCCAAACCCTTCCTATTGGAGGTTGATGCCTCCTCAGTGGGAGCTGGAGCTGTTCTTCTGCAAAAAAGTTCTTCCGGGCATGCTGTCACTTGTGGTTTTTTCTCTAGGACCTTCTCTCCAGCGGAGAGGAACTACTCCATCGGGGATCGAGAGCTTTTAGCCATTAAATTAGCACTTGAGGAATGGAGGCATCTGCTGGAGGGATCAAGATTTCCTGTTATTATCTACACCGACCACAAGAACCTCTCCTATCTCCAGTCTGCCCAACGGCTGAATCCTCGCCAGGCCCGGTGGTCTCTGTTCTTTGCCCGATTTAATTTTGAGATTCACTTTCGTCCTGCCGATAAGAACATTAGGGCCGATGCTCTCTCTCGTTCCTCGGATGCCTCAGAAGTTGATCTCCCTCCGCAACACATCATTCCACCTGACTGCCTGATCTCCACTTCTCCTGCCTCCATCAGGCAGACTCCTCCAGGAAAGACCTTTGTTTCTCCACGCCAACGCCTCGGAATCCTCAAATGGGGTCACTCCTCCCATCTCGCAGGTCATGCGGGCATCAAGAAATCTGTGCAACTCATCTCCCGCTTCTATTGGTGGCCGACTCTGGAGACGGATGTTGGGGACTTTGTGCGAGCCTGCACTATCTGTGCCCGGGATAAGACTCCTCGCCAGAAGCCCGCTGGTTTTCTTCATCCTCTGCCTGTCCCCGAACAGCCTTGGTCTCTGATTGGTATGGATTTTATTACTGATTTACCCCCTTCCCGTGGCAACACTGTTATTTGGGTGGTCGTTGATCGATTCTCCAAAATGGCACATTTCATCCCTCTTCCTGGTCTTCCTTCTGCGCCTCAGTTGGCTAAACAATTTTTTGTACACATTTTTCGTCTTCACGGGTTGCCTACGCAGATTGTCTCGGATAGAGGTGTCCAATTCGTGTCTAAATTCTGGAGGGCTCTCTGTAAACAACTCAAGATTAAATTAAATTTTTCCTCTGCATATCATCCTCAATCCAATGGACAAGTAGAAAGAATTAACCAGATCTTGGGTGATTATTTGCGACATTTTGTTTCCTCCCGCCAGGATGACTGGGCAGATCTCCTTCCATGGGCCGAATTCTCGTATAACTTCAGGGTCTCTGAATCTTCCTCCAAATCCCCATTTTTCGTGGTGTACGGCCGTCACCCTCTTCCCCCCCTCCCTACCCCCTTGCCCTCTGGTCTGCCCGCTGTGGATGAAATTTCTCGTGACCTTTCCATTATATGGAGAGAGACCCAAAATTCTCTGTTACAGGCTTCTTCACGCATGAAGAGGTTCGCGGATAAGAAAAGAAGAGCTCCCCCCGTTTTTTCCCCTGGAGACAAGGTATGGCTCTCCGCTAAATATGTCCGCTTCCGTGTCCCTAGCTACAAGTTGGGACCACGCTATCTTGGTCCTTTCAAAATTTTGTGTCAAATTAATCCTGTCTCTTATAAACTTCTTCTTCCTCCTTCTCTTCGTATCCCTAATGCCTTTCACGTCTCTCTTCTCAAACCACTCATCCTCAACCGTTTTTCTCCCAAATCTGTTCCTCCCACTCCTGTTTCCGGCTCCTCGGACGTCTTCTCGGTCAAGGAAATTTTGGCTGCCAAAAAGGTCAGAGGGAAAAAATTTTTTTTAGTAGACTGGGAGGGTTGTGGTCCCGAAGAGAGATCCTGGGAACCTGAGGACAACATCCTTGACAAAAGTCTGCTCCTCAGGTTCTCAGGCTCCAAGAAGAGGGGGAGACCCAAGGGGGGGGGGTACTGTTACGCCGAGCGCTCCGGGTCCCCGCTCCTCCCCGGAGCGCTCACTTCACTCTCTCCGCTGCAGCGCTCCGGTCACGTCCTCTGACCCGGGGCGCTGCGATCCCGCTGCCAGCCGGGATGCGATTCGCGATGCGGGTAGCGCCCGCTCGCGATGCGCACCCCGGCTCCCCTACCTGACTCGCTCCCCGTCTGTTCTGTCCCGGCGCGCGCGGCCCCGCTCCCTAGGGCGCGCGCGCGCCGGGTCTCTGCGATTTAAAGGGCCACTGCGCCGCTGATTGGCGCAGTGGTTCCAATTAGGGTAATCACCTGTGCACTTCCCTATATTACCTCACTTCCCTTGCACTCCCTTGCCGGATCTTGTTGCCTTAGTGCCAGTGAAAGCGTTCCTTGTGTGTTCCTTGCCTGTGTTTCCAGACCTTCTGCCGTTGCCCCTGACTACGATCCTTGCTGCCTGCCCCGACCTTCTGCTACGTCCGACCTTGCTTCTGCCTACTCCCTTGTACCGCGCCTATCTTCAGCAGCCAGAGAGGTGAGCCGTTGCTAGTGGATACGACCTGGTCACTACCGCCGCAGCAAGACCATCCCGCTTTGCGGCGGGCTCTGGTGAAAACCAGTAGTGGCTTAGAACCGGTCCACTAGCACGGTCCACGCCAATCCCTCTCTGGCACAGAGGGTCCACTACCTGCCAGCCGGCATCGTGACAGTAGTGTACTGTATGGTGTCCTGTAGAGGGAGCTGTAGTGGGGGGTGTAGTGTACTGTGTGATGTCCTGTAGAGGGAGCTGTAGTGGGGGGTGTAGTGTACTGTATGGTGTCCTGTAGAGGGAGCTGTAGTGGGGGGTGTAGTGTACTGTGTGGTGTCCTGTAGAGGGAGCTGTAGTGGGGGGTGTAGTGTACTGTGTGGTGTCCTGTAGAGGGAGCTGTAGTGGGGGGTGTAGTGTACTGTATGGTGTCCTGTAGAGGGAGCTGTAGTGGGGGGTGTAGTGTACTGTGTGGTGTCCTGTAGAGGGAGCTGTAGTGGGGGGTGTAGTGTACTGTGTGGTGTCCTGTAGAGGGAGCTGTAGTGAGGGTGTAGTGTACTGTATGGTGTCCTGTAGAGGGAGCTGTAGTGGGGGGTGTAGTGTACTGTGTGGTGTCCTGTAGAGGGAGCTGTAGTGGGGGGTGTAGTGTACTGTGTGGTGTCCTGTAGAGGGAGCTGTAGTGGGGGGTGTAGTGTACTGTATGGTGTCCTGTAGAGGGAGCTGTAGTGGGGGTGTAGTGTACTGTGTGGTGTCCTGTAGAGGGAGCTGTAGTGGGGGGTGTAGTGTACTGTGTGATGTCCTGTAGAGGGAGCTGTAGTGGGGGGTGTAGTGTACTGTATGGTGTCCTGTAGAGGGAGCTGTAGTGGGGGATGTAGTGTACTGTGTGGTGTCCTGTAGAGGGAGCTGTAGTGGGGGTGTAGTTTACTGTATGGTGTCCTGTAGAGGGAGCTGTAGTGGGGGTGTAGTTTACTGCATGGTGTCCTGTAGAGGGAGCTGTAGTGGGGGTGTAGTGTACTGTATGATGTCCTGTAGAGGGAGCTGTAGTGGGGGGTGTAGTGTACTGTATGGTGTCCTGTAGAGGGAGCTGTAGTGGGGGGTGTAGTGTACTGTATGATGTCCTGTAGAGGGAGCTGTAGTGGGGGTGTAGTGTACTGTATGGTGTCCTGTAGAGGGGATACAAGGGGTTAATCGGGGTGGAGAAAACGCTCACTCACCTGATCTAGCATCGCAACGCACTGTCACCCTGAGGACGCAGCAACGTCAGGACCATGACCACATTTCCAGGGCAACCTTCCTGGTCACACCCACATCTCTAGGGCAACAGCAGTACATAATCCATGTGCTAGGGAAGACCACACTGAGTACTGAGCCGGAAGTGGTACTGTGCAGTGTTCATATATACAGAATAAGAGCAGATACTCAGGAACTCTTATTTTATATAAAAAGAAATACAAAACATAAACAAACATAACAACCATAAAAATGATAATCAAATAGACATAAAATGAATACATAACCAATCATAATATAACACACACGAACAAAATCCCTTCTGGTCCAGGACAACATACACACTACATACCTATATACACACACACACACCACAAACCTATATACACCACACACCTATATATATATATATATATATACACACATACACCACAACCTATATACACATCACATACCTATAGACTCTCAGAACATATACCTATACATACATTTTGTTTTTTAATATAATATATATACAAAACAATAATCAATAATAAACACAACAAAATAGGAACTTACTCATAATATCCCCCACCTTTCCTATAACTTACACAAAAATATACACAAAATATAAATCAAATAATATCACCTTATTCATAATACTCCTAATATCCCCTTACCGTTTTCTATAAACAGTTGCTATACATATATACAGTCCCTATACATATACAACTCCTATTCATATTTACAACCCCTATACATATAAACAGTCCCTACAGGATAACACCAACCCCTCAGGGCTCCGGTTCGATGTCTGTAAGCCGCCTACATCTTTTTTTTTTTTTTTTTTTTTTTTTTAAAGCTTTCAAAAATATGTTTATTGTAAGAAAAAGCAAAAAAGACAATAAAACTATACAGACAAAAGTCACCGCCTACATATTTTCATCTATATCAAAACAAAAATGTCTGGTGACAGCTTCAGCCCATCACCAGGGAGGAGAATACTCGGTTAGGGCACCTTAAAGGAGAACCCCCTCCACAGGGAAGAGGCTCCAAATGCCCCCAATTTTTCATACTCCAAAGAACGAACCTTCACCAGGTCACGAGAGTGTTCCGACAAACCTCGTCCACGGGGAGGATTTTCTGTCTCGTCGACACTAAACACCTCACTTGCCACGTGTGATACCTGACCACTACACTGACTAAAATGAAGTGCACCGGTCCTGGACACCCAGATCTTTGAAGGCCCCATAAAGCCACCCAGCATAGGAAAGGGTAGCTACCTGTGGTCAGCCAATGGAAGCTCCCACCCTTTGATATACCTCTATATTAAAAGGGCACTGAAGCAGGAAGTGGTCCATGTCCTCCAGCACACCCCCACACTCCTCCTGGGGACAACCATTTCATCTGAGTTCCTGTACTTTAGATTGCCCCTTATATATAGATTACCATGGAAGCCTCGCCAGGTCAAGTCCCAATACTTCAAGGGGATCCTAGGTGAATTTAAAAGAGACAACCCAATCCCTTGATCTGACCTGGGCAATCCTTGAGGGCCAGTGGTTTCTGGAAATGAGTCAGCAAGACCCTGTTATCGAGGATTTTCCTCGGCAGAGTTCTTACCTCCCACATCCCCAGCCCCCACCTCCTGATGACCTTCAGAACCAGTACAGCATATGTCGGGAGATGCCCGTGTGACGTGCGAAGATCCTTCACTTGACCGCCTCTCTCCCATTCCTGGAAGAAAGGCTGAAACCATCTCCTGCAAGAGACTACCCACGGAGGAGCCCTCTCTGTCCAGAGATTTGATATATTGGTCTTTAAAAAGGTATTCACTAGGAATATCACCGGGTTGACCATACCCAACCCGCCTAGTCTCCTCGTGCGGTAAGTCACCTCCCTCTTAATTAGGTTCAGCCTATTCCCCCACAACATTAGGAAGAATAGACTGTAAACACAGGTCCAGAGAGGTTCTGGCAAAAGGCTGACACTGCCCAGATAGATTAACAACGGGAGCAAGAAAGACCTGATCAAGAAGACCCTTTCCCTAAAGGTCAAAGACCAACCTTTCCACTGTTCCACTCTTTTGGAGACATCTTCCAGTCTTCTTTCCCAATTTCGTGTGGGGTAATCCCCGGGACCAAATTCGATGCCCAGAATTTTTGCAGATTCCTGGGGCACAGGGAGGGTGTCCGGGAGACAAAACTCAGGGTCTCCACCTCCCAACCAAAGACTTTTACGCTTGTCCAGGTTGATCTTAGACCCGGATGCCTCCGAGTAACAATCCCCCTCTGACATCACCCACTCCGCCTCCCCTTGCGAAGAGACAAAAATGGAGACGTCATCAGCGTACGCCACCACCCTTAAGGCAGAATCCGGAACAGCTGAGTCCATCCTCACCACCGCCAATGGTCCCCAATCAATCCTTCAAAGGAAGGGGTCGATCGCGAACACATAAAGCAAAGGGCTTAACGGACAGCCTTGACACACACCAGACTCCACCCCAAAAGGGCGGCCCACCCAACCGTTTACCAATGGAAAAGTCTCAGCCCCTGCATACAATGTTCTACACAAACCCCCCTGGCAGACCATATTTCAAAAGAGTGGACCAGAGATACTCATGATCAACTCGATCAAAAGCCTTTGCCTGATCCAAGGACAGCAGAAACCCCTTCCAGTGACCAGCCCAACCCTGCTTCACGGCCTCACGGACACCAAACACCGCACTAAAAGTGCTACGACCGGGAACAGAGCAGTGCTGTGACCCCGAAAGGAGCTGGGGTGCAAATTTCACCAACCTGTTGAAGAGCATTTTTGTCAGGATTTTCCTGTCAATATTGAGAAGCACTATGGGACGCCAATTCTCAATGCGGGACGAGTCTTTACCATTTGACAGGATGATCAAAGCCGACCTCCTCATTGACTTCGGCAGAGTGCCTGAGGATAGACACTCATTTATTACTTCAGTCAAGAGGGGAACCAAAGTGTCCTTAACTTTATGAGGGCAAGCCTCTCAATCGCCAGCTTCACTTCCTCTTCTCTGATCTTCTCTGTCAAAACATTAAGAGAGGGGTCTAGTCCTGACTGGGAAACGGCATCAGCCAGGAAAGCTGACATCCTTCCCCGATCTAGATCTGTCTTGCCCAAGAGGTGCGAGTAAAAGGCTCTGACGACCTCTAGGATCCCCGATCTGGACTTGTTCAGAGATCCTGTACTATTGATCAGGCAGATCTTACAATCCACTGACATCTTACAGCTTCGGCAAGGGTCAGGCGAGTGGTACTTGCCGAAAATCCTCTCGAAAACCAAAGATGTTTGTCTATCATACTGGCACTTCTTTAGCAAAGTTTTCACTCAGGAGATTTCTTCTCGGTCGTCTCCAGTTAAGACCAGAACCTTGAGTTTCCTCCTTAGTTCCTGATAGAGGCGATCCCTATTCAGACTCCTAAGGTTCGCAGTCTGGCGGAAGAATCTCACCGCTTGTTTTTTGAACATCTCCCACCACTCTGACTTAGTGCTGCATAAGTCCAGTATGGAACCTGGCTCTGCAGAAACTCCTCAAAGGACCGTCTTATCTCCTTGACTTCCAGGAGAGATGAATTCAGCTTCCACAATCCCCTTCCCATCCTGGGGGTCTCTGAAACATTCAAAGAGAACATAATCAAACAGTGGTCAGAGAACTCTACCTCAACAACCTGCAAAGGTGAAGAGACAGATTCCTCCTTAAAAAAAAAAAAAAAAACTATCTATCCTAGACCTAATCTCTCTACCTCTAAAGTAAGTGAACCCGCTGTGACCTTGGATGTGCCAGATGTGGACATCCACCAGGCGAGACTCACTAGCTATTCTATTCAAGGCGACACTATCGTAATCTAGCCAATCCCTGTAGCCTCCCCTATCATGAGACCTTGTGACAGCATTACAATCTCCTCCAAAGATGACCTGCCGGCTAGTAAAAAGTAGGGGCCTAATCCTCATAAAGAGACTTTTCCGGTCCCACCTAGTCTGTGGACCATAGGTGTTTATAAGGCGAAGCTCCTGTCACTTCATGAGGACGTCTAATACCAGACATCTCCCCATTTCTAGCTCGATTACATGTCTGCATTGTACCTGAGCGGTTTTAAAAAGAACCGCCACCCCGCTATACGGCTCGGCCGCAAGAGACCAATGAGAGGGCCCATGCCGCCACTCACGCTTCGCCTTATGGATAGCAGTTAGATCTGTTAACCTGGTCTCCTGCAAAAATAAAATGTCGGCCTCAATTCGGCCAAGAAAATTAAATGCCACAAATCTTGCCGCATCTGACTTTATGCTGGCGACATTAATACTCGCCAGCGTCAACGGGGAGGGTGCCACCATCATGTGTGATCAAGCTAGACAGCCCTCTTCTTCCCTCCCCCTCCCTTTTCCTTAGTGTCATCATCAGATTTACCCACATTCCCCCTTTTTAAGCACAGAGACATATCCATATTTACAGAATTTACAGAGTTTCCTTCTTTTTCAGAAGTCACCTCCTGCACCCCACCTGGTCCTGGGACAGCCCTCCCCCCCCCCCCCCCCCCCCGTTACCAGAGAGGAGGACTTGACGCTCCCAGAAGGCCTCACTTCAGACACTGGCACCTCGTCCCCGGCCTCCTCATCAGAGGAAGAGATGTCATGCCTGAGGACTTGGTACCAGTTAGGGCTATCTACCAGAGGGGAAACATTAGATCCTTCCGCTGGTACCTGGACAAGGGTGAGGGGGACTGAATTATCCCACTCTAAAGAAGGGGACTTCTTCTCCTTCCTCCTCTTTCCCCTCTTTTTTCTGGCACACGATTTTCTCTTATTCTTTAGCTGCTCTTTGCTCTCCTCATCCATACTCTCTCCTGGAGAGGAGGTAGCAGTGATGGCCCTTTTCTCCTCCTCCTCTCTATCAGGTCTCCTGGCCTCCTCCTCCAGCCCACCATCGCTCAGGTCCTCAGCAGAATCCACCATCTCAGGGTCAGGTAAAGCCCCCTCAGCTGCCACCTGAGGAGTCCCTTCCCATTCCCTTTGGCGTGCCTCCAAACGCCTCAGCCTAGAAGGTGTCATTCTTTTCTTCCTTGGACCAGTAGTCTCCCTGCCTCCGCCGGTACCCTCCCCAGCGGAGTCAGCATCTCTGCTAACCCCAGCTGGAGATTCCACCGCATTGGCAAAAGAGACCGGACAGCGGCTGAAGGGGTGACCAAGGTCACCACACAGGTGACAGCGAATGTCCCCACAGGTTGCGGCGAGATGTCCTAACCCTCCACACAACGCGCACTTCTGGACCCCACATTGTTCGCTGAAGTATGTCGGGTCACCGCACCTATGGCAGACTTTCGGTTGTCCCTGGTAGAAAACCAGGATCCTGTCCCTCCCCAGAAAAGTGGAGGAGGGAATGTGGGTGACAGAATTACCCGAAACCTTCAACTTGACGATGAAGGTCCAGGCCCCTGACCAGATACCGAATTCATCCCTGTTATTCTGGGGAATGCTGACCACCTCTCCATAACGCCCAATCCAGGTCATGATGTCTATGCAAGAAAGAGATTTGTTACACGTTAATACCGTCATTTTCTTGATGTTATTCTGGCGAGAAATTGCCTGGACAGCAAAGTCTCGCCACTCGGGTGCTATCTTTGTCAGTTCGCACCAAGACCAAAAGAGCTCGAGCCCTTCAGCCCGGACGAAGCTGACATCGAAAAATTGGGGACCATGAGGATGTATCAGGGCAAAGATGTCACCCGCCCTGAAATCCATCTAGAGGTGGAGCTCAACTACTTTTGTCCTGTTTGGACAGGTATCACCACATTCCTCCTGGTGACCCCAGACCCGGCTGTGGGGAGTGACCATGACTCCTCTCCTCTCCTTTGCTCTCGGAAGGCCCCAAGGCCGTGCCTCTCTATCCAAAAGGACAGTTCTACCTCTCTACCCTCTACAGTGATAGATTTATCCCCCCTTCGCAAGGCCTCCAGAAAGCGTATCTGAAGGTCACTATGCCCAGGACCAGAAGGTGCAGGATTCCCATGAGGCCTACTTGCCCCGGCAGCAACGCTGGCATAACTCCTAGTGGGCACCGCTGCCGGGGGTTCAGGTGGAACAACATCACTCTCTACAGAAACCATACTCTCCCCCCCTCTCACACTCACATCCACTCCATCCATCCTGTCATCATCATTCCCATCCTCCCTCACTCCCTCTACCCCATTCACACCTCCATTCAGTCCTGGACCAGACCCCACAGACAGACCCCCCATATGTACATTATTTACAGTATTTACATTATGTACACATGTGACCTCAGCTTCATCGGGTGCTCCTGACCAGTCTTGCCCCGCCCCGATAATAGACTCTGACTGGTCAGAAGCCCCCTCCGCCTCACTGGTCACAGGAAAGTCCTTTGGGACAGGAGGCCGTCTAGCTGCAGGAACAGTTCCTATTTTGTCCATAGACCCTCCAGTCCCCCCCCCCCATGGGTTTGAGGACAGTTCCTTTAATGTTCTCCACTGCTTTAGCAGCCGCCATTGCCAGACTAACCTTGGCCAGTTTTATTATCCCTGCCGATGGGCCACCTGCCCCAACCGCAGATGAGGTTCCCCCACGAGAAGTCTCTGCAGGTGACACCCCGACAGCAGACAACACACCAGCCGCAGACTCCACCGCGGAGCCTACTTAACCACCAAGCGCCTGGTGGCGCCGCTTATCTCCGCCCTCGCTCCTCATCTCCGTCACCGGGACCAAAGCTTTACCACTGCCCGCCTTGCCCCGGTGCCGAAGAAAAGCAGCCTCCCGCTGGGCTGCTGACCTCACCAGACATGTCCGGCTTCACAGCCGAAGTCGCCCCGACACTCTTACCGCTACTACAAGCTGAAACAGTGTCACATGACTTTCCCGTAAGGACCTCCATACTCTGCCCACTGCTCTTCCCCTGCACAGAACCCACCGCAGGGCCCTGACTAGGTGGAGCTGGGGAAAGGGGGACATAGGAAAATGATACCGACTCACCCCCCTTCTGGTCATTCCTTCTCCTCCTCCTCCTCCTCTCCCCCTCATCTGGTACAGGGTGTTCTCCGAATGTGAAGCGCTCCATGTGTACTGGAGACTCCATCTGCCTGATGATGGCCATGAGTCTCCCCCCCCCCCCCCGGGGTCACTGCTCTCCTCCTCCGAGCTCCTCCTGGATCCTGATGTTGAGGCCGGTGGTCCTTGTCCAGGACAGATCCCACTCTGAGACCCCTGCGATGGATCCTGGATGTTAATGGGGTCACTATCTTTCTCAGCAGGGGGGTCACTCTGGCTTGGCCCCTTCTGCCCCTCAAACCTCTCCTGGTTCAACAGCTTCTCCAAGAAGGAGCCGCTGTGTGTCTGAATGTCCATCCTTTTTCTCTCTGTTTATTTCAGACTTAAGCTTTGTAATGTCCTTATTAGCCTCTGCCCGCTTGCTCCCGGACGAGGTGTTTGCCCGCACTCGGGCGCATCTCAGCTCCTCATGCAGCCTGAACAGTTCTTTGCCTTTTTGCTTGTAGGCCTCCGCACGCCCCAGCCCTTCTCCTCCATATATCCTCCTGAAGCCTTGCGGCTTAGGTCAGGGTCCAGAGGGGGGGGGGGGGGGGCAGGAGAAACATTGCTGCTTCCCCCACCAGGTCTCCTTACCCCCTCCGAACAGGCCGGTCGCTGTGCATCCTCCATCCCCGCCGGCCTACTCCGGGAACCAGAGGCCTGGGACTTGCTTTCCCTCTGCATCCCAGAAACCACCTGGATCGCTCCCAGCAGAGCACTGACTCTAACGAGCCACACCCACTGATTGTGTCCACCTGAGGGTTACATCCAGTATACAGGACAGGAGAAGTGGCACTGTGCAGTGTACATATATATACATAATAAGAGCAAACACTGAGGTGTGAGAAGTGGTACTGTGCAGTGTCCATACAATAATAGTGGAGCACTTGTATTATACTGCAGTCCCATTAATGACCAGTAGATGGTGACTCAGTGTTGTCTTCCAGCCTGTGATGTCCTTTATGGGTCTGTATAAGGCTGTTTATATATTGATGTGCACCTATCTTTTACAGAACCTGAACCTGACACCAGTCCTCAGTATACCCATCCTCAGTATACCCATCTTCAGTAAACCTGTCCTCAGTATACCTGTCCTCAGTATACACGTTCTCAGTATACCCGTCCTCAGTATACCCGTCCTCAGTATACCCGTCCTCAGTATACCCGTCCTCAGTATACCTGTCCTCAGTATACACGTCCTCAGTATACCTGTCCTCAGTATACACGTCCTCAGTATACACGTTCTCAGTATACCCGTCCTCAGTATACCCGTCCTCAGTATACCCGTCCTCAGTATACCTGTCCTGAGTATACACGTCCTCAGTACACACGTCCTCAGTATACCTGTCCTCAGTATACATGTCCTCAGTATACACATCTCCAGTATACTCGTCCTCAGTATACATTTCCTCACTATACCCAACCCCAGAATACCCATCCTTAGTATATTTATCCTCAATACACCCGTCCTCAGCATACTCGTCCTTAGTATACCCAACCCCAGTATACCTGTCCTTAGTATATTTATCCTCAGTATACCTGTCCTTAGTACATTTATCCTCAGTATACCCGTCCTTAGTATATTTATCCCCAGTATACTTGTCCTTAGTATATTTATCCTCAGTATACACGTCCTTCGTATGTTTATCCTTAGTATACCCATCCTTAGTATATTTATCCTCAGTATACCTGTCCTTAGTATATTTATCCTCAGTATACACGTCCTTCGTATGTTTATCCCTAGTATACCCGTCCTTAATTTATTTATCCTCAGTATACCCGTCCTTAGTTTATTTATCCTCAGTATACCCGACCTTAGTAAATTTAACCTCAGTGTTACGCCGAGCGCTCCGGGTCCCCGCTCCTCCCCGGAGCGCTCGCAGCTTCCTGGCATTTGCAGCGCCCCGGTCAGACCTGCTGACCGGGTGCGCTGCAATATCCCTCTCAGCCGGGATGCGATTCGCGATGCGGGAGGCGCCCGCTCGCGATGCGCATCCCGGCTCCCGTACCTGACTCGTTCCCCGTCTATCTTGTCCCGGCGCGCGCGGCCCCGCTCCTTAGGGCGCGTGCGCGCCGGGTCTCTGCAATTTAAAGGGCCACTGCGCCACTGATTGGCGCAGCAGGCTTAATCAGTGTGTTCACCTGTGCACTCCCTACTTATACCTCACTTCCCCTGCACTCCCTCGCCGGATCTTGTTGCCATTGTGCCAGTGAAAGCGTTTCCTTGTGTGTTCCTAGCCTGTGTTCCAGACCTCCTGCCGTTGCCCCTGACTACGATCCTTGCTGCCTGCCCTGACCTTCTGCTACGTCCGACCTTGCTCTTGTCTACTCCCTTGTACCGCGCCTATCTTCAGCAGTCAGAGAGGTTGAGACGTTGCTGGTGGATACGACCTGGTTGCTACCGCCGCTGCAAGACCATCCCGCTTTGCGGCGGGCTCTGGTGAATACCAGTAGCAACTTAGAACCGGTCCACCAACACGGTCCACGCCAATCCCTCTCTGGCACAGAGGATCCACCTCCTGCCAGCCGAATCGTGACAGTAGATCCGGCCATGGATCCCGCTGAAGTCCCACTGCCAGTTGTCGCCGACCTCACCACGGTGGTCGCCCAGCAGTCGCAACAGATAGCGCAACAAGGCCACCAGCTGTCTCAACTGACCGTGATGCTACAGCAGCTATTACCTCAGCTCCAGCAACCATCTCCTCCGCCAGCTCCTGCACCTCCGCAGCGAGTGGCCGCTTCCGGCCTTCGATTATCCTTGCCGGATAAATTTGATGGGGACTCTAAGTTTTGCCGTGGTTTTCTTTCACAATGTTCCCTGCACTTGGAGATGATGTCGGACCAGTTTCCTACTGAAAGGTCTAAGGTGGCTTTCGTAGTCAGCCTTCTGTCTGGGAAAGCTCTGTCATGGGCCACACCGCTCTGGGACCGCAATGACCCTGTCACTGCCTCTGTACACTCCTTCTTCACGGAGATCCGAAGTGTCTTTGAGGAACCTGCCCGAGCCTCTTCTGCTGAGACTGCCCTGTTGAACCTGGTCCAGGGTAATTCTTCTGTTGGAGAGTACGCCATCCAATTCCGTACTCTTGCCTCCGAACTTTCCTGGAATAATGAGGCCCTCTGCGCGACCTTTAAAAAAGGCCTATCCAGCAACATTAAAGATGTGCTGGCCGCACGAGAAGTTCCTGCTAACCTGCATGAACTTATTCATCTTGCCACCCGCATTGACATGCGTTTTTCTGAAAGGCGTCAGGAGCTCCGCCAGGATATGGACTTTGTTCGCACGAGGCGGTTTCTCTCCTCGGCCCCTCTCTCCTCTGGTCCTCTGCAATCCGTTCCTGTGCCTCCCGCCGTGGAGGCTATGCAAGTTGACCGGTCTCGCTTGACACCTCAAGAGAGGACACGACGCCGCATGGAGAATCTATGCCTGTACTGTGCTGGTACCGAACACTTCTTGAAAGATTGTCCTATCCGTCCTCCCCGCCTGGAAAGACGTATGCTGACTCCGCACAAAGGTGAGACAGTTCTTGATGTCAACTCTGCTTCTCCACGTCTTACTGTGCCTGTGCGGATATCTTCCTCTACCTTCTCCTTCTCTGCTATGGCCTTCTTGGATTCCGGATCTGCAGGAAATTTTATTTTGGCCTCTCTCATCAACAGGTTCAACATTCCGGTGACCAGTCTCGCCAGACCCCTCTACATCAATTCTGTTAACAACGAAAGATTGGACTGTACCGTGCGTTACCGCACGGAACCTCTCCTAATGTGCATCGGACCTCATCACGAAAAAATTGAATTTTTGGTCCTCTCCAACTGCACTTCTGAAATTCTTCTTGGATTACTGTGGCTTCAACGCCATTCCCCAACCCTTGATTGGTCCACAGGAGAAATCAAGAACTGGGGTACTTCTTGTCACAAGGACTGTCTTAAACCGGTTCCCAGTACTCCTTGCCGTGACCCTGTGGTTCCTCCTGTATCCGGTCTTCCTAAGGCTTATATGGACTATGCTGACGTTTTTTGCAAAAAGCAAGCTGAGACTTTACCTCCTCACAGGCCTTATGACTGCCCTATTGACCTCCTCCCGGGTACTACTCCACCCCGGGGCAGAATCTATCCTCTGTCTGCTCCAGAGACTCTTGCCATGTCGGAGTACATCCAGGAGAATTTAAAAAAGGGGTTTATCCGCAAGTCCTCCTCCCCTGCCGGAGCTGGATTTTTTTTTGTGTCCAAAAAAGATGGCTCCCTACGTCCTTGCATTGATTACCGCGGACTTAATAAAATCACGGTAAAAAAACGCTACCCCTTACCTCTTATCTCGGAACTCTTTGATCGCTTACAAGGTGCCCACATCTTTACCAAACTGGACTTAAGAGGTGCATATAATCTCATCCGCATCAGGGAGGGGGACGAATGGAAGACTGCATTTAACACCAGAGATGGACACTTTGAGTATCTGGTCATGCCCTTTGGCCTTTGCAACGCCCCTGCCGTCTTCCAAGACTTTGTTAATGAAATTTTTCGTGATCTCCTATATTCCTGTGTTGTGGTTTATCTGGACGATATTCTGATTTTTTCTGCCAACTTAGAAGAACACCGCCAGCATGTCCGCATGGTTCTTCAGAGACTTCGGGACAATCAACTTTATGCCAAAATGGAGAAATGTCTCTTTGAATGTCAATCTCTTCCTTTCCTAGGATACTTGGTCTCTGGCCAGGGACTACAAATGGACCCAGATAAACTCTCTGCCGTCTTAGATTGGCCACGCCCCTCCGGACTCCGTGCTATCCAACGTTTTTTGGGTTTCGCCAATTATTACAGACAGTTTATTCCACACTTTTCCACTATTGTGGCTCCTATCGTGGCTTTAACCAAGAAAAATGCCAATCCTAAGTCCTGGTCTCCCCAAGCGGAAGACGCATTTAAACATCTCAAGTCTGCCTTTTCTTCTGGTCCCGTGCTCTCCAGACCTGACCCAGCTAAACCCTTCCTATTGGAGGTAGATGCCTCCTCAGTGGGAGCTGGAGCTGTCCTTCTACAAAAAAATTCTTCCGGACATGCTGTGACTTGTGGTTTTTTTTCTAGGACCTTCTCCCCGGCGGAGAGAAATTACTCCATCGGGGATCGAGAACTACTGGCCATTAAATTGGCGCTTGAGGAATGGAGGCACCTGCTGGAGGGATCAAAATTTCCAGTTATCATATACACTGATCACAAGAATCTCTTCTATCTCCAGTCTGCCCAACGACTGAACCCTCGCCAGGCCAGGTGGTCGTTATTCTTTGCCCGTTTTGACTTTGAAATTCATTTTCGCCCTGCTGACAAGAACATTAGGGCCGATGCCCTCTCTCGTTCTTCTGATGCCTCTGAAGTAGAGGTCTCTCCACAACACATCATTCCTCCTGACTGTCTGATCTCCACTTCTCCAGCCTCCATCAGTCAAACTCCTCCAGGGAAGACCTTCGTTTCTCCACGCCAGCGTCTCTGGATTCTCAAATGGGGACACTCCTCTCACCTCGCAGGCCATGCGGGCATCAAAAAATCCTTGCAACTCATCTCTCGTTTTTATTGGTGGCCGACTCTGGAGACTGATGTTGTTGATTTTGTGCGGGCCTGTACTGTCTGTGCCCGGGATAAGACTCCTCGCCAGAAGCCTGCTGGCCTCCTTCATCCTCTGCCTGTCCCCGAACAGCCTTAGTCACAGATTGGTATGGACTTTATTACGGACTTACCCTCATCCCGTGGCAACACAGTTGTTTGGGTGGTCGTTGATCGATTTTCCAAGATGGCACATTTTATTCCTCTTCCTGGTCTTCCTTCAGCGCCTCAGTTGGCAAAGCAATTTTTTGTACACATTTTTCGCCTTCACGGTTTGCCCACACAGATCGTCTCGGATAGAGGCGTCCAATTCGTGTCAAAATTCTGGAGGGCCCTCTGTAAACAGCTCAAGATCAAATTAAACTTTTCTTCTGCTTATCATCCTCAATCCAATGGGCAAGTAGAAAGAATTAATCAGGTCCTGGGTGACTATTTACGGCATTTTGTTTCCTCCCGCCAGGATGACTGGGCAGATCTTCTACCATGGGCCGAATTCTCATACAACTTCAGAGTCTCCGAATCTTCTGCTAAATCCCCATTTTTCGTGGTGTACGGCCGTCACCCTCTTCCCCCCCTCCCTACTCCCTTGCCCTCTGGTTTGCCCGCTGTGGATGAAGTGACTCGTGATCTTTCCACCATATGGAAAGAGACCCAAAATTCTCTTTTACAGGCTTCATCCCGGATGAAAAGATTTGCCGATAAGAAAAGAAGAACTCCCCCCATTTTTGCTCCCGGAGACAAGGTATGGCTCTCCGCTAAATATGTCCGCTTTCGTGTCCCCAGTTACAAACTGGGACCACGCTATCTTGGCCCTTTCAAAGTCTTGTGCCAGATTAACCCTGTCTCTTACAAACTCCTTCTTCCTCCTTCTCTTCGTATTCCCAATGCCTTCCATGTCTCTCTCCTTAAACCACTCGTCATTAACCACTTCTCTCCCAAACTTGTTTCCCCCACTCCTGTTTCCGGTTCTTCTGACGTCTTCTCCGTGAAGGAGATTCTGGCCTCCAAGACTGTCAGAAAGAAAAAAAAATTTTTGGTGGATTGGGAAGGCTGTGGCCCAGAAGAGAGATCCTGGGAACCTGAGGACAACATTCTAGACAAAAGTCTTATCCTCAGGTTCTCAGGCTCCAAGAAGAGGGGGAGACCCAAGGGGGGGGGGGGTACTGTTACACCGAGCGCTCCGGGTCACCGCTCCTCCCCGGAGCGCTCGCAGCGCCGGGATGCGATTCGCGGTGCGGGAGGCGCCCGCTCGCGATGCGCATCCCGGCTCCCGTACCTGACTCGTTCCCCGTCTGTCTTGTCCCGGCGCGCGCGGCCCCGCTCCTTAGGGCGCGCGCGCGCCGGGTCTCTGCAATTTAAAGGGCCACTGCGCCACTGATTGGCGCAGCAGGCTTAATCAGTGTGTTCACCTGTGCACTCCCTACTTATACCTCACTTCCCCTGCACTCCCTCGCCGGATCTTGTTGCCATTGTGCCAGTGAAAGCGTTTCCTTGTGTGTTCCTAGCCTGTGTTCCAGACCTCCTGCCGTTGCCCCTGACTACGATCCTTGCTGCCTGCCCCGACCTTCTGCTACGTCCGACCTTGCTCTTGTCTACTCCCTTGTACCGCGCCTATCTTCAGCAGTCAGAGAGGTTGAGCCGTTGCTGGTGGATACGACCTGGTTGCTACCGCCGCTGCAAGACCATCCCGCTTTGCGGCGGGCTCTGGTGAAAACCAGTAGTAACTTAGAACCGGTCCACTAGCACGGTCCACGCCAATCCCTCTCTGGCACAGAGGATCCACCTCCTGCCAGCCGAATCGTGACACTCAGCATACCCGTCCTTAGTATATTTATCCTCAGTATACCCGACCTTAGTTTATTTATTCTCAGTATACCCGACCTTAGTATATTTATCCTCAGTATACCCGTCCTTAGTTTATTTATCCTCAGTATACTGGTCCTTAGTATATTTATCCTCAGTATACCTGTCCTTAGTATATTTATCCCCAGTATACCTGACCTTAGTATATTTATCCTCAGTATACCAGTCCTTAGTATATTTATCCCCAGTATACCTGTCCTTAGTATATTTATCCTCAGTATACCTGTCCTTAGTATATTTATCCTCAGTATACCCGTCCTTAGTATATTTATCCTCAGTATACCTGACCTTAGTTTATTTATCTTCAGTATACCCGTCCTTAGTATATTTATCCCCAGTATACCCATCCTTAGTTTATTTATCCTCAGTATACCCGTCCTTAGGATATTTATCCCCAGTATACCCATCCTTAGTTTATTTATCCTCAGTATACCTGTCCTTAGTATATTTATCCCCAGTATACCCGACCTTAGTTTATTTATCCCCAGTATACCCGTCCTTAGTATATTTATTCTCAGTATACCCGTCCTTGGTATATTTATCCTCAGTATACCCGTCCTTAGTATATTTATCCTCATTATTCCCATCCTTGGTATATTTATCCTCAGTATACATGTCCTTAGTATATTTATCCTCAGTATACCCGTCCTTAGTATATTTATCCTCATTATTCCCATCTTTGGTATATTTATCCTCAGTATACCCGTCCTTAGTATATTTATCCTCAATATACCCGTCCTTAGTATATTTATCCACAGTATACCCGTCCTTAGTATATTTATCCTCAGTATACCCGTCCTTGGTATATTTATCCTCAGTATACCCGTACTTAGTATATTTATCCTCAGTATACCCGTCCTTAGTATATTTATCCTCAATATACCCGTCCTTAGTATATTTATCCACAGTATACTCGTCCTTAGTATATTTATCCTCAGTATACCTGTCCTTGGTATATTTATCCTCAGTATACCCATCCTTAGTATATTTATCCTCAGTATACCTGTCCTTAGTATATTTATCCTCAGTATACCCGTCCTTAGTATATTTATCCTCATTATTCCCGTCCTTGGTATATTTATCCTCAGTATACCCGTCCTTAGTATATTCATCCTCAGTATACCCGTCCTTAGTATATTCATCCTCAGTATACCCGTCCTTAGTATATTCATCCTCAGTATACCCGTCCTTAGTATATTTATCCTCAGTATACCTGTCCTTAGTATATTTATCCCCAGTATACCCGTCCTTAGTATATTTATCCCCAGTATACCCGTCCTTAGTATATTTATCCCCAGTATACCCGTCCTTAGTATATTTATCCCCAGTATACCTGTCCTTAGTATATTTATCCCCAGTATACCTGTCCTTAGTATATTTATCCTCAGTATACCCGTCCTTAGTATATTCATCCTCAGTATACCCGTCCTTAGTATATTCATCCTCAGTATACCCGTCCTTAGTATATTCATCCTCAGTATACCCATCCTTAGTATATTTATCCTCAGTATACCTGTCCTTAGTATATTTATCCTCAGTATACCCGTCCTTAGTATATTTATCCCCAGTATACCCGTCCTTAGTATATTTATCCTCAGTATACCCGTCCTTAGTATATTTATCCTCAGTATACCCGTCCTTAGTATATTCATCCTCAGTATACCCGTCCTTAGTATATTTATCCTCAGTATACCCGTCCTTAGTATATTCATCCTCAGTATACCCGTCCTTAGTATATTCATCCTCAGTATACCCGTCCTTAGTATATTCATCCTCAGTATACCCGTCCTTAGTATATTCATCCTCAGTATACCCGTCCTTAGTATATTCATCCTCAGTATACCCGTCCTTAGTATATTTATCCTCAGTATACCCGTCCTTAGTATATTCATCCTCAGTATACCCGTCCTTAGTATATTTATCCTCAGTATACCCGTCCTTAGTATATTCATCCTCAGTATACCCGTCCTTAGTATATTCATCCTCAGTATACCCGTCCTTAGTACATTTATCCTCAGTATACCCGTCCTTAGTATATTCATCCTCAGTATACCCGTCCTTAGTACATTTATCCTCAGTATACCCGTCCTTAGTATATTCATCCTCAGTATACCCGTCCTTAGTATATTCATCCTCAGTATACCCGTCCTTAGTATATTCATCCTCAGTATACCCGTCCTTAGTATATTCATCCTCAGTATACCCGTCCTTAGTATATTCATCCTCAGTATACCCGTCCTTAGTACATTTATCCTCAGTATACCCGTCCTTAGTATATTCATCCTCAGTATACCCCACTTACACTCATCCATACACTCCTCGCCGTCACCTTGTTTCCTTCTGCCATTTCCCTTAATCTTTACACACCGCTCTTCTTCTTGACTTTGGCTCCTTAATATTTACATAGACATTTTCTCCAAATTACAATCTGTGATATGACTCCCCTCCCCCGCGCTCGCTCTCGGCTCATCCCCCTCTAGGATCTGATATATTAAAACCGGATGGGCGTCTACTCTTCTTATTACTTATAATTATGTCTGAATTTCCCCTCTGACAAGTTATAAAATCATTGGCTGCTATAAGGGCTATCACCCAGCTTTCCTAGATCACTGAATGGCAGATCAGCCTAGATATACACCCCTATATTATAACTTACCATGAATCTCTATACCCTAAACCTAGGGGTCCCTGTCCAGCATTAAAGCTTCATAGATAGATAGATAGCTATGAGATAGCTATGAGATAGATAGATATGAGATATATATATATTAGGGATGTAAGAAAAAATCGATTCTCGCGATAATCGCGATTTTTCATTTGCCGATACAGAATCGATTCAAAATATTTTTGAATCGATTCTTTTAGGGATGTGGAATTTTTAATAAAACGCACTTTCTCTTACCTGCCAACGAGCCCCCGGTACAGGTGTTCGGTCCCCGGGCTGTATTCTTCTTACTTCCTGTTAGTCCGGCACGTCACATGGAGCTTCAGCCTATCACTGGCCGCAGCGATGTCCCGCCTCCGCTGGTGATAGGCTGAAGCTCCATGTGACGTGCCGGACTAACAGGAAGTAAGAAGAATACAGCCCGGGGACCGAACACCTGTACCGGACTGTACCGGAGCTCCGCGGGCTCGTTGGCAGGTAAGATAAAGTGCGTTTTATTTTATTTTGCAGCCCGGACGGGATAACATGAGAAAAGTGAGCACCGGAGTACTAGATCGCCGCTGTCAAAGCTGACAGCGGCGTCTATTGGGATCTATGAATGCTCCCAGGTGGGCGATATATCGCGATGTATCGTCACCTAGACGGTATCGCGATATATCGGGATATATCGAATCGCCACACTGGTATCGCGATTCGAATCGAATCGCCAAATTCTTGGCGATTCACACCCCTAATATATATGATATAGATAGATAGATAGATATGAGATATATATATATATATATATATATATGATATAGATAGATAGATGATAGATATATATATGATATAGATAGATAGATAGATAGATAGATAGATATGAGATAGATAGATAGATATGAGATAGATATGAGATAGATATGATATAGATAGATAGATAGATAGATAGATATGAGATAGATATGAGATATATATGATATAGATAGATAGATAATGATAGATATATATGATATAGATAGATAGATAATGATAGATATATATGATATAGATAGATAGATATGAGATAGATAGTTGTACAGTATATCCCAGATGTAAATACAGTGGGGGGGATTTATCCAAAACCTGTGCAGAGGTAAAGTTGCTAAGTTGCCCATAGCAACCAATCAGATCGCTTCTTTCATTTTTACAGGCCTTTTCAAAAATGAAAGAAGCGATCTGATTGGTTGCTATGGGCAACTCAGCAACTTTTCCCCTCTAGAAAGGTTTTGATAAATTATATCCCATAAGTGAGTCCACCCCCCATATATATATAAAGATTATTTTTATATATATATATATATATATATATATATATATATATACACACACACACACACATACATATATACAGTAGAATCTCCCAATGGCAGACACTCACATAGAAAATAAAAGTGTCGGCTATTGAGAGATGTCCCCTTTTGAGAGATGTCCCCTATTGAGAGATGTCCCCTATTGAGAGATGTCCCCTATTGGAAAAAAAAGGCAAAAAAATCTTTCTAAATGACAGAATACTGTACTGTACTCATCCCAGAGTGTAATTACCTATAAAACACAATAAAAAGCAATATTACAGTAGAATCTCCCAGTTCTGTTTAATCACCCCTTATCGATCCCCTGTACCATTTCATCCCCAATACCCCCCGGGCCATTTTATTTGCCCTCTTAATCCCTTCAATGCCACTTCATTCCTCCCCCCTTGATCTCCCTGTGCCACTTTATTCCTCTCGTGCCCTGTGCCAAATCATCCCCCCCACACCCACTGTGCCACATAATTTCCCCTTGATCCCCCCTGTGCCATTTTATTCTCCCCTTTATCCCCCTGTGCCAAATCATCCCACCCTCACCCCTTGTGTCACATCAGTTTTCCCTTTCCCTCCTTCCTCTGTTGTTCTTCATAACTGGCCCACAGGCTCAGGTGCAGGGGCTCTCAGTGGGTTTGGAGTTCTCCTGACGTCCTTTGGACTGCACCCACTGAAAGGCTATGAACAGTGGCGGTTGTCAGCAGTGATGAATGAAGCTCCTGACGTCACTAGTCAGTGTCCGCAGCCGCCACTGCAGTGAGTGCAGCACAGAGGACGTCAGAAGGACGTCAAACCCACTGAGAGCCCCTGCACCTGAGCCTGCTGGCCAGGGAAAATGAACAACAGGGGGAGGAAGAAAGGGGAAAAGTGATGTAGCACAAGGGGTGAAGGGGGGGATGATTTGGCACAGGGAGAATAAAGGGGGAATGAAATGGCACATGGAAGGATGAAATGGCACAAGGGGTGGTAAAGAGAGGGTGATGAATTTGCACAGAGGGTAAAAAGAGGGGGGGAATGGCACGGGGAGCATCAAGGGGAAATGATGTGGCACAGGGGGTAATAAAGGAGGGGATGATTTGGCAGAGGGGGAATAAATTGGCACGGGGGGGGGGCAAATGATGTGGCCGGCGGACGTACATAAGTAGGAGACCACTGTTCAACCAGCAGTCTTCTGTTTATGTGCTATTGCTGCTGCAGGGGGGTGCAGAGGGTGCCAGGTCCCCTTACAGGGGTATTGGCTGTACCCCCCTGATGGTGGCCCTGTGTACAAGGTAGGGTAAATAAGCCAGGTTGTCCCTATTGGGAGTGTTTTGTACCCTATTGTATATATATATATATATATGTGGGGTGGACTCAATTATAGGAGATATTATATATGTTTAGGTTGGCGCAGAGTGATTTTTCTGGTGGCGTTCTGGGTTAATCCTGCTGTTTCCTGTGTCCGCTCTGACACGTGTGGCCGCTCTATGTTCTCCTCATTATTAGTAAATAATTAATCACTAATCTATACTTCTGGCTCCGATTGTCCTGTGGTGCCACCTAGTGAGCAGGAGCGGGCAGTGCAGGCATCTGTACAGGACACAGCTGCTGGTGCATTGAAACCATTGTTCGGTATGAGGGGTTTTATGGCGGTCGCCCCCTTTTTTTTCAGGGTGATATGTTTAAGCTCATGTGACACATGCACTGTACGGCCCAGCCGTGCATTTCTATGCAGTGGCGTGGGGGGAGGGGCTCTGCGCATTCTGCATCATTGGTTAAGGGGTGTGTGAGGCTCGCAGCCCCCCCAATATTCCTGCTCCACCTCTGGGGCCAGCATGAGGGGTGTAATGTGATCCATCTCTAGGTTGTCAGGGGGGATTATGGTGCGCCTGACGAGGGGGCCCGTGTGGCAAGATTGGGGGGAGCTCTAATGCCACGGGACGCTGCGCTCCTATTGAGCCTCTGTTTTCTTTGTGAGATGCGATGGCTGCTGCTCCACGTACCCCTCCCATCTGCCCTCATCCTGGCTGCTGATCCCAGACAAAAGGTTACCAGCTCCACGCACCCCCAAACACAGGTGCCACACCGCCAAGACCGACGCCCGCAAACTGACCCCTCCCCCCTCACAGCTTCCCGCTTCACCATCCAGACCGAACACCCCCCAAAACAAAATAATAATAATGTCCCCTCATCGATCCTTCAATAAGATGATGAAGCTGGTCCCGAGCGGACTCCGTAAAGGGTTAATACAAATAATAAACAGAAATCAGGTACAGATGTGATATTGTTGGACGCCATTTTCTTTACACCCCATAATTGTCACTGATCGCCACCTTTTAGGCCATGTGCACACGGCGAAAATCCAAGGAAGTATTCCACCAGAAATTCCGGCGAAATTTAAAGCCCATTATGTCTAATGAGATTCCGCTATCCCCTTCACACAGCAGAATTCCCGTAAGGAAGATTCCACTTTCCGCAAAATTTAAAGACCTGTCTTTTCTGTCATTTAGAAAACACGGAATTCCACCGCGATTTGTGCAAAAATTCCGCTGTGTGATCATAGCCTTATGCAGAATTTTCGCATTGATTTCTGCATTGAAATTCTCATGTGTTTCAAGCCTATTGCGTTCAATGGGATCCCCCCCTGTCCTATTCACACTGCAGAATTTCTGCAAGTCATTATATTTTTGTGCACTTCACTGCAGAAGCCTATTCAAGTTAATGGAGCTTTTTTTTTGCTCTGCTAAATGCAGATTTTCTTCGGAATGTAACTAAAGTGATGCACTGCACACTGTTTATTCACGTGGAATTCACGTGAAAAATCTGTATGAATTCTGCAGAAATTCTGCATTTGATTGAAAAGACTTGCATTTAGGGGGCGTGGCTTGACACCACAAGGGGTGTGGCCATGACATCATGACCCCTCGCAGCCCACACCCAGCGTTCAGAACAAAATATTCTGAACGCTGGGGTAGTAGAGTACCCCTTTAAGGCAGCGTATCCCAACCAGGGTGCCTCCAGCTGTCACAAACGCTGTATCTCCGGCGTGAAATTCCGCCATGTGAACATTAAGGATTTGTCGCAGGTTTTTTCTTTTGATGGAATTGATGGAGAAGGTCAGATCTGCAGCAAATCTGCTAAATATCTGCATAATTTAAAAAAATCAGCAGCTAAAAGCGCATCAGATGGATTTGCCGTAGTTTCTGCAGCAAATTTGCAGCAATATCTGCACAAAAAATCTGCATCACGGCGTGTGAATTTTGGTTGCAGGTTTAGCTACAGCTTTTTTTAAAAAAATGGCACGGTAACTGCGGCAGAGTGGGTGCACACAAAAAATCTGCCAACTGATCTACCCCAGGTTGGGGAACACTGATCTACCCCAGGTTGGGGAACACTGATCTACCCCAGGTTGGGGAACAATGATCTACCCCAGGTTGGGGAACACTGATCTACCCCAGGTTGGGGAACACTGATCTACCCCAGGTTGGGGAACACTGATCTACCCCAGGTTGGGGAACACTGATCTACCCCAGGTTGGGGAACACTGATCTACCCCAGGTTGGGGAACACTGATCTACCCCAGGTTGGGGAACACTGATCTAACCCAGGTTGGGGAACACTGATCTACCCCAGGTTGGGGAACACTGATCTACCCCAGGTTGGGGAACACTGATCTACCCCAGGTTGGGGAACACTGATCTACCCCAGGTTGGGGAACACTGATCTACCCCAGGTTGGGGAACACTGATCTACCCCAGGTTGGGGGACACCGATCTACCCCAGGTTGGGGGACACTGATCTACCCCACGTCGGGGGAACACTGATCTACCCCAGGTTGAGGAACACTGATATACCCCAGGTTGGGGAACACTGATCTACCCCAGGTTGGGGAACACTGATCTACCCCAGGTCGGGGGAACACTGATCTACCCCAGGTCGGGGGAACAGTGATCTACCCCAGGTTGGGGAACACTGATCTACCCCAGGTTGAGGAACGCTGATCTACACCAGGTTGAGGAACACTGATCTACCTCAGGTCGGGGAAACACTGATCTACCCCAGGTTGGGGAACACTGATCTACCCCAGGTTGAGGAACGCTAATCTACCCCAGATTGAGGAACACTGATCTACCTCAGGTCGGGGAAACACTGATCTACCCCAGGTCGGGGGAACACTGATCTACCCCAGGTTGGGGAACAATGATCTACCCCAGGTTGGGGAACACTGATCTACCCCAGGTTGGGGAACACTGATCTACCCCAGGTTGGGGAACACTGATCTACCCCAGGTTGGGGAACACTGATCTACCCCAGGTTGGGGAACACTGATCTACCCCAGGTTGGGGAACACTGATCTACCCCAGGTTGAGAAACCCTGATCTACCCCAGGTTGGGGAACACTGATCTAACCCAGGTTGGGGAACACTGATCTACCCCAGGTTGGGGAACACTGATCTACCCCAGGTTGGGGAACACTGATCTACCCCAGGTTGGGGAACACTGATCTACCCCAGGTTGGGGAACACTGATCTACCCCAGGTTGGGGGACACCGATCTACCCCAGGTTGGGGGACACTGATCTACCCCACGTCGGGGGAACACTGATCTACCCCAGGTTGAGGAACACTGATATACCCCAGGTTGGGGAACACTGATCTACCCCAGGTTGGGGAACACTGATCTACCCCAGGTCGGGGGAACACTGATCTACCCCAGGTCGGGGGAACAGTGATCTACCCCAGGTTGGGGAACACTGATCTACCCCAGGTTGAGGAACGCTGATCTACACCAGGTTGAGGAACACTGATCTACCTCAGGTCGGGGAAACACTGATCTACCCCAGGTTGGGGAACACTGATCTACCCCAGGTTGAGGAACGCTAATCTACCCCAGATTGAGGAACACTGATCTACCTCAGGTCGGGGAAACACTGATCTACCCCAGGTCGGGGGAACACTGATCTACCCCAGGTTGGGAAACACAGATCTACCCCAGGTTGGGGAACACTGATCTAACCCAGGTTGGGGAACACTGATCTACCCCAGGTTGGGGAACACTGATCTACCCCAGGTTGGGGAACACTGATCTACCCCATGTCGGGGGAACACTGATCTACCCCAGATTGAGGAAAACGGACCTACCCCAGGTTGAGGAACACTGATCTACCCCAGGTTGGGGAACACTGATCTACCCCAGGTAGGGGAACACTGATCTACCCCAGGTCGGGTAAACACTGATCTACCCCAAGTCAGGGGAACACTGATCTACCCCAGGTTGGGGAACACTGATCTACCCCAGGTTGGGGAACACTGATCTAACCCAGGTTGGGGAACACTGATCTACCGCAGGTTGGGGAACACTGATCTACCCCAGGTCGGGGGAACTGTGATCTACCCCAGGTTGGGGAACACTGATCTACCCCAGGTTGGGGAACACTGATCTACCCCAGGTTGGGGAACACTGATCTACCCCATGTCGGGGGGACACTGATCTACCCCAGATTGAGGAAAACGGACCTACCCCAGGTTGAGGAACATTGATCTACCCCAGGTTGGGGAACACTGATCTACCCCAGGTAGGGGAACACTGATCTACCCCAGGTCAGGGAAACACTGATCTACCCCAAGTCAGGGGAACACTGATCTACCCCACATCGGGGGAACACTGATCTACCCCAGGTCAGGGGAACACTGATCTACCCCAGGTCGGGGGAACACTGATCAACCCCAGGTTGGGGAACACTGATCTACCCCAGGTTGGGGAACCCTGACCTACCCCAGGTTGAGGAACACTGATCTACCCCAGGTTGAGGAACACTGATCTACCCCAGGTTGGGGAACACTGATCTAACCCAGGTTGGGGAACACTGATCTACCCCATGTCGGGGAACACTGATCTACCCCAGGTTGAGGAACACTGACCTACCCCAGGTTGAGGAACACTGATCTACCCCAGGTTGGGAAACACTGATCTACCCCAGGTTGAGGAACACTGATCTACCCCAGGTTGGGGAACACTAATCTACCCCAGGTTGGGGAACACTGATCTACCCCAGGTTGGGGAACACTGATCTACCCCAGGTTGGGGAACACTGATCTACCCCAGGTTGGGGAACACTGATCTACCCCAGGTTGGGGAACACTGATCTACCCCAGGTCGGGGGAACACTGATCTACTCCAGGTCGGGGGAACACTGATCTACCTCAGGTCGGGGGAACACTGATCTACCCCAGGTTGGGGAACACTGATCTACACCAGGTTGGGGAACACTGATCTACCCCAGGTTGGGGAACACTGACCTATCCCAGGTTGGGGAACACTGATCTACCCCAGGTTGGGGAACACTGATCTACCCCAGGTTGGGGAACACTGATCTACCCCAGGTTGGGGAACACTGATCTACCCCAGGTTGGGGAACACTGATCTAACCCAGGTTGGGGAACACTGATCTACCGCAGGTTGGGGAACACTGATCTACCCCAGGTCGGGGGAACTGTGATCTACCCCAGGTTGGGGAACACTGATCTACCCCAGGTTGGGGAACACTGATCTACCCCAGGTTGGGGAACACTGATCTACCCCAGGTTGGGGAACACTGATCAACCCCAGGTTGGGGAACACTGATCTACCCCAGGTTGGGGGACACCGATCTACCCCAGGTTGGGGGACACTGATCTACCCCACGTCGGGGGAACACTGATCTACCCCAGGTTGAGGAACACTGATATACCCCAGGTTGGGGAACACTGATCTACCCCAGGTCGGGGGAACACTGATCTACCCCAGGTCGGGGGAACAGTGATCTACCCCAGGTTGGGGAACACTGATATACCCCAGGTTGAGGAACGCTGATCTACACCAGGTTGAGGAACGCTAATCTACCCCAGATTGAGGAACACTGATCTACCTCAGGTCGGGGAAACACTGATCTACCCCAGGTCGGGGGAACACTGATCTACCCCAGGTTGGGAAACACAGATCTACCCCAGGTTGGGAAACACAGATCTACCCCAGGTTGGGGAACACTGATCTACCCCAGGTTGGGGAACACTGATCTAACCCAGGTTGGGGAACACTGATCTACCGCAGGTTGGGGAACACTGATCTACCCCAGGTCGGGGGAACTGTGATCTACCCCAGGTTGGGGAACACTGATCTACCCCAGGTTGGGGAACACTGATCTACCCCAGGTTGGGGAACACTGATCTACCCCAGGTTGGGGAACACTGATCTACCCCAGGTTGGGGGACACCGATCTACCCCAGGTTGGGGGACACTGATCTACCCCACGTCGGGGGAACACTGATCTACCCCAGGTTGAGGAACACTGATATACCCCAGGTTGGGGAACACTGATCTACCCCAGGTCGGGGGAACACTGATCTACCCCAGGTCGGGGGAACAGTGATCTACCCCAGGTTGGGGAACACTGATCTACCCCAGGTTGAGGAACGCTGATCTACACCAGGTTGAGGAACGCTAATCTACCCCAGATTGAGGAACACTGATCTACCTCAGGTCGGGGAAACACTGATCTACCCCAGGTCGGGGGAACACTGATCTACCCCAGGTTGGGAAACACAGATCTACCCCAGGTTGGGGAACACTGATCTACCCCAGGTTGGGGAACACTGATCTACCCCATGTCGGGGGAACACTGATCTACCCCAGATTGAGGAAAACGGACCTACCCCAGGTTGAGGAACACTGATCTACCCCAGGTTGGGGAACACTGATCTACCCCAGGTAGGGGAACACTGATCTACCCCAGGTCGGGGAAACACTGATCTACCCCAAGTCAGGGGAACACTGATCTACCCCAGGTTGGGGAACACTGATCTACCCCAGGTTGGGGAACACTGATCTAACCCAGGTTGGGGAACACTGATCTACCGCAGGTTGGGGAACACTGATCTACCCCAGGTCGGGGGAACTGTGATCTACCCCAGGTTGGGGAACACTGATCTACCCCAGGTTGGGGAACACTGATCTACCCCAGGTTGGGGGACACCGATCTACCCCAGGTTGGGGGACACTGATCTACCCCACGTCGGGGGAACACTGATCTACCCCAGGTTGAGGAACACTGATATACCCCAGGTTGGGGCACACTGATCTACCCCAGGTCGGGGGAACACTGATCTACCCCAGGTCGGGGGAACACTGATCTACCCCAGGTCGGGGGAACAGTGATCTACCCCAGGTTGGGGAACACTGATCTACCCCAGGTTGAGGAACGCTGATCTACACCAGGTTGAGGAACGCTAATCTACCCCAGATTGAGGAACACTGATCTACCTCAGGTCGGGGAAACACTGATCTACCCCAGGTCGGGGGAACACTGATCTACCCCAGGTTGGGAAACACAGATCTACCCCAGGTTGGGGAACACTGATCTACCCCAGGTTGGGGAACACTGATCTACCCCAGGTTGGGGAACACTGATCTACCCCATGTCGGGGGAACACTGATCTACCCCAGATTGAGGAAAACGGACCTACCCCAGGTTGAGGAACATTGATCTACCCCAGGTTGGGGAACACTGATCTACCCCAGGTAGGGGAACACTGATCTACCCCAGGTCGGGGAAACACTGATCTACCCCAAGTCAGGGGAACACTGATCTACCCCACATCGGAGGAACACTGATCTACCCCAGGTCAGGGGAACACTGATCTACCCCAGGTCGGGGGAACACTGATCAACCCCAGGTTGAGGAACACTGATCTACCCCAGGTTGGGGAACCCTGACCTACCCCAGGTTGAGGAACACTGATCTACCCCAGGTTGAGGAACACTGATCTACCCCAGGTTGAGGAACACTGATCTACCCCAGGTTGGGGAACACTGATCTAACTCAGGTTGGGGAACACTGATCTACCCCAGGTTGGGGAACACTGATCTACCCCAGGTTGGGGAACACTGATCTACCCCAGGTTGGGGAACACTGATCTACCCCAGGTTGGGGAACACTGATCTACCCCAGGTCGGGGGAACACTGATCTACTCCAGGTCGGGGGAACACTGATCTACCTCAGGTCGGGGGAACACTGATCTACCCCAGGTTGGGGAACACTGATCTACACCAGGTTGGGGAACACTGATCTACCCCAGGTTGGGGAACACTGATCTACCCCAGGTTGGGGAACACTGATCTACCCCAGGTTGGGGAACACTGATCTACCCCAGGTTGGGGAACACTGATCTACCCCAGGTTGGGAAACACTGATCTACCACAGGTTGGGGAACACTGATCTACCCCAGGTTGGGGAACACTGATCTACCCCAGGTTGGGGAAGACTGATATGCTGCCGCTGGACAGAAAGGGTGGACTCACTTATGGTGAGATACTGTATATATACAGACTTGCACTTCATTTTTTGGGGATTATTTTAGCTTAGATTTTTCTTAGTTACACCTCTGTATATTAGGCCACAGGAGCAAATGATGGAGCAAACTTTTTCTGACCCCTTCCCCCTTTTCTCTCCGCAGACCATCGCAGTTCATTTCCATCCTATTGGCCTCCAAGCATTAAAGTTCACAACGTGCCCTGTCCGGACACCCGATGGGGGCGAGGGGCCGCACACCCCATTCATCACCGGAACATGATATAAAGGACCGAACATCTGCATCCAGGGAGAAAGGACAAGAGTTCAACAGGCAAAGAAAAAGATTGGTCAATTTTACATAAAAATGTGCAGAATTTACTCGACTTCTTGGATCTAAACTATGACTCTGGAAAGTAATTACAATTTATTTTTTTTTTTTATAAAAACTGATAAATCTGTGAGTTATTTGTGGTGGAAACCATTGTGTCCAGAAGAGGTTAACTGCCTCCCAGGAAAATGAAATCATGCATGACAATAAGTCAGCGAGAACTACATGGCCCACAATGCACTTGGCTTGTAGAGGGATCTAAATAAATGGGGTCTCAGGTGGCGATGGTGGGCTGCGACCATCTGCCGGCCTCATACTGTAGAGATAGGACGTATCGATTATCAGTTATTAAGATGTTGGGCGCCGCCCCCTCTGGGGAGGGTAAGTGGGCAGTGAGATCATGCCACACAAGCACTAATCTATGAGCTCAGACCTGACCAATCAGACGCTTCGCTGAACGATTACAATGTCATGGGTCACCCGGATTAAGTTAACCCCAACATCGTAATGATTGGAGGGTTCGGACTCCTGTGGGTGCCCGGTTACCCTCCTCTGCACTGAATGGGTTAAAATGCAGCAACTCCCCCCTCTATTACATTGCGAACTTCACAGCGCCCCCTTTTTCATTCTTCGGTCACAGAGGGTTAAACCGCTGCCACGAGGGGTACACAAAAACATGGCTGCCGCCAGCACCCTTTGTTCTCGGTGTGACTGCAGCGTGATTTTTTTTTTTTATGCATTCAACGTCCAGGAGAGAAAAGAACGGCAGAAGAGAAAACATCTTTTGGCAGCTTAGGGTGGGCACAGGAGGCGGGCACGGGGGTAGGGGCACACGTGGAAGTGTTGATATACCTCTGTGGGCAGAGGGGGGTGTGGTGACTATAGTCTTCTGAACAGGCTGTCGGACCAGGGGCACCCTCTCACTCCCATGGTAGCCTGCGCCGGACATGCCGATGGCCTCTGTGCGGACAGCGAGTGTCACTTGCTGAAGCCATTCATGAAGTCAGGTGCACACGACTACTGTCTAGACAGTCACTGGGGAAGCAGCCGCTGTGACATCCCATCGGGGATACTCACCGCAGCCATGAAACGCCTAGTAAGAAGCAGCCGCTGCTACCATCACCACGTGCTGCGCTGGCCATAAACACACACATGCCCCCTGCTCCTTTATTATTTATTAACAGCAGCATCCGGAGGGGGCACATACTTACACATGTTTGACATGAAGTGACACAGGACGAGGGGGGAGGCATGAGTGGATAAGGGCAATGGGAGGTATAATAGACAGGTGAGGTGTTATCGGGGTAAGGTGGCGATAAGGGCACAGCGTGAGGGGAAAAATGGCTGCTGCGCCTTGTGGGTCAAATCATGGACCAGGTCTAGTATTGGGTGATAACCAACATTGCCACCATTACATCTACTACACAGATTGTCTCAGAACTTTCCTGCCCAGTTATGTATGAGGTTATCCAGAAATAGAAAAACAGCACCTCACCCACCCTGGCCCGTTCACCTGTTCTCTGAGCTGCAGTACCACACACATCCTGAGGACAGCGGTGATGCTGTTTTTTGGAAGAAATCAGTTCTGTTATCATAATCCTGATGTTGTAAAGTTCAGCATCAGCATTTTCCCTCTACCAAGTATATATACAATTTCGGGATCATGGCAATTATTCATTACAACTAGGGGGCGGTACAGAATATTATACAGGGACGACTCTGAAGTGGTGGGGTCAGGGGTGAGAATATAAGTCCTCTGTACCCTGGTGTAATAGCACAGTGGGCGCAGGGACTGACATGACCGTATTCTGTCCGGCGCTGTGGATTATGTCGGTTGTATATTATACACTGGACTATACAAGTGACTGCAGCAGGTTCCTCTCCCTAAATCTAATATTTACTGGCTCATGAATAACATCCTCCAGTAATGAAGGGAGATATATAGGAGATCACCGGTCACCTGGGGGGTCACCTGTCCTTTATCCCAATCATCTCATCCCTCTATTACAGAATGGTGTAGTCTGCAGTCTATCGTACACACTATTTCTCTGTTGACAATGATGGCCCACCTCCCTTTTCGGTGTATTTCCCATGTATTTGTGACACAGGAGCCCGATGAGATGTTCTCTCTATTCGGGGTGTATACAGGAGGGTGGGTCGCAAGGAAGGGGCCGCAACCATTCTGGTCTCTGGGGGCGGGCGTGTAATAAGATACTCTGTAAGACGCCGCGTGCTCCCAGGTTCTCGTCCCAGGAGGGGGAAACACCTGCCAGGTTAATTCGCACTGACGCTGCTGAAATCCCGGTGAGACGCGGTGGAGACAGGAGTCCTGCATAACAGGGGGTCTCTGCGGGGAGATTATAGAGCATTGATCTGTGCAAGGAGCAAACATGCGAAGGAGAATGGCGGCACAACCATCACCGCTGCTGTACAAATATCTGAGGGGCCAGAGTGGCCATGAGCCACACATATAGAACACTGTATTGGTGACCAGTCAGCATTAACCTCCTAAGTACCAGGTCAAGTTTATGTTTTTACCTCATACTATTATAACCTACTGCCTGATATTGTATAATTCAACCCTTGTTCTCCCCTGAAGCCTGCACCCCATAGCCCTGTGGTGTGGCCCTGAGGCCCGGATCCCATAGTCCTGTGAAGTGACCCCAAGACCCGGACCCCATAGCCCTGTGGTGTGACCCCGAGTCCTGGACCCCAAATTCCTGTGATATGGCCCTGAGGCCTGGATCCCATAGGCCTGGGAGTCACATCACAGGACTATGGGAACCGGGCCTCAGGGCCATATCACAGGACTGTTCTGTGATGTGACCCCAAAGGCCTGGACCACATAGTTCTGTAATGTGACCCCCGAGGCCTCTACCTCATAGCCCTGTGATGTGACCTTCGAGGCCTGGACCCCATAGTCCTTTGATGTCACTCCCAAGGCTCAGACCTCATTCAAAGTCCTGTCATGTGTACTCCAAGGGCTTGACCCCATAGTCCTGTGATTTGACCTCCAAGGCCCAGACCCCATAGCCCTTTGATGTGACCGTGAGTGCTGGACCCCACAGTGCTGTGATATGGCCCTGAGGCCTGGATCTCATAGTCCTGTGATGTGACCCCGAGGCCTAGACCCCATAGCCCTGTGGTGTGACCCCGAGTCCTGGACCCCACATTCCTGTTATATGGCCCTGAGGCCTGGATCCCATAGTCCTGTGATGTGACCTCCAAGGCCCAGACCCCATAGTCCTGTGGTGTGATCCCGAGTCCTGGACCCCACAGTCCTGTGATGTGGCCCTGAGGCCCGGATCCCATAGTCCTGTGATGTAACCCCGAGGCCTGGACCCCATAGCCCTGTGGTGTGATCCTGAATCCTGGACCCCACAGTCCTGTGATATGGCCCTGAGGCCCGGATCCCATAGTCCTGTGATGTGACTCCCGAGGCCTGGACCCCATAGTTCTGTAATGTGACCCCTGAGGCCCCTACCCCATATCCCTGTGATGTGACCTTTGAGGCCTGGACCCCATAGTCCTTTGATGTCAACCCCAAGGCCCAGACCTCATTCAAAGTCCTGTGATGTGTACCCCAAGGGCTTGACCCCTTAGTCCTGTGATGTGACCTACAAGGCCCGGACCCCACATCCCTTTGATGTGACCCCGAGTCCTGGACCCCACAGTCCTGTGATGTGGCCCTGAGGCCCGGATCCCATAGTCCTGTGATGTAACCCCGAGGCCTGGACCCCATAGCCCTGTGGTGTGATCCCGAATCCTGGACCCCACAGTCCTGTGATATGGCCCTGAGGCCCGGATCCCATAGTCCTGTGATGTGACTCCCGAGGCCTGGACCCCATAGTTCTGTAATGTGACCCCTGAGGCCCCTACCCCATATCCCTGTGATGTGACCTTTGAGGCATGGACCCCATAGTCCTTTGATGTCAACCCCAAGGCCCAGACCTCATTCAAAGTCCTGTGATGTGTACCCCAAGGGCTTGACCCCTTAGTCCTGTGATGTGACCTACAAGGCCCGGACCCCACATCCCTTTGATGTGACCCCGAGTCCTGGATCCCACAGTCCTGTGATGTGGCCCTGAGGCCCGGATCCCAAAGTCTTGTGATGTGACCCGATCAGATGAGATCTGGGGAATTTGGAGTTTGCTGTGGCCTTGTTGTCCTGGGGATTGGGGTTCCCCATCACAAAGAAGAAAATGTGATAACGTCCGTCCGACTACAATAAGGTGACATTATAAAAACTACTTCGGCTATTGAACAAAAACCATCAGATGTAAAGTGCAGATCTGGTCAGATAAGGAAATACAAAGAGTAAAATAAAATACAATTTTACAATTTTGATAACTTACTTTCTATATTTCCATTTTTTGTTTTTAAATTGTATACATGCACTTTTCAAATGTAGCGCAGTTTCAGCCCTCCCCCCCCCCCCTCCACCAAAAATAGAGAAGATGAGAAGAGGCAACAAATGGTGGCAGGTGCTCGAGAAAAAAATGAGCCATTGGGGAAAATGTTTAACCTAAAATATGAGAAATAATGATATTACCGTAAGTAGCGGCGCCCCCCGGGGGTGGAGTTTGTTGCCAGAAATAAAGGTCTCTTCTTTCTCACTGGCTGAGGTGATTCGCAGAGAGGGAGCGAACCAACGTGTTATTTACTTTACCCTTTTTATTGTTGTTTTTTAATTATTCGCTTTTTATGCTTTTTGTTTTTTAACTGAAATCCTGAAACAACTTTGAATCCTACAAGCTGCACAACAAGGATTTCCTATAAGAGGAAGCGGCATCTGGTGTGTGCGCTCACGGGAGAGAGGGTCCTGCCCCCCCCCCCCCCCAGTCCACCTCTTAACCCTTCTCCTGCCAGAAGGCCGATCACTGCGGGAACCTATCACCTCATGCTGCGAATGCTTAGCCCGGCGCCTAAGACGAGCCCAAGAGTGAGGAACGCCGTTGAATCCTAATGATCGCGCCGCAGCTGCTACGATGGAGGGGGGGGGGGGAGATTCATATTTACACCACCCCACAAACATATCAAACCCCCCATCATTTCTGTGAACAGGGGTTGTCACTCAGCTTTCCCTGAGTCCTAAATGGAATATCTGCCCAGTCATAACAGGTGATGTTGTATTATTTCATAACTTCTCAGGTTTACCATTCAGAAGTCTAGAAAAGCTGTGTGGACAAGGTATATTTCACTAGTTATTCCATAATACAAATTCCATTCAGCCACCTGTTTTTCTTACCTGTGTCTCGGAAAGCTGGGTGACAATCCACATGGCTGCCATGATGGACAAGAGGGCGTATTACTGCTGTAATTTGGATAATGTCATTCAGGAATGTGGGAAAAAGCTACACCTGTCACCCCGCTTTCCTCTAGCATGGGACAGCACATTGGCCAAGTCATGCAGCACATTGGAAGCAGACAAATATGTACATTTACCATTCAGGAGTCTAGGAAAGCTGAAAAGTGACCATAGGAGTCAACCTTACAGCTCCAGCATGAGCTATCACTCAGCTTACCAAAATCTGCCGAGTCAGGAGAGGTGACTGCTATGGATAACCAATATGTTTAATGTTACAGCCCCCACATATGTTGTCACGCAGATTCCCTAGAGTCCTGAACAACATAACGTTTACTAATTAATCACATTCACAGCTCTAGGAAAGCTGGGTGGCAGCCTATTCTATTCAGTGGTTGTTAGATTTATCTGTGTCCAGGAAAGCTGGGTGACAACCCACATGGCTGCTATTACAGGATGACATATTGGTGCAATCACAAGGAAGATTTGCCTTTCAAGAGTCTGGGAAAGATAGGTCATCATAGAAGGTGGCCTTGATTGTAGTTTCCAAGAGAAGAGGAAGACTCAGTTACCAACATGTACTTGGTCTTCAATAGTGAAGAAAATCCTACAGGGAAACCACACACGAAGTGTGGTGCGACTGCCTGAGCCCATATTTATCTGTGACCAGTGACATCATCAGGATCCAGCCACCGATGACATCACTCATCCCTAGTGAATAGCACTGAAGGCGAAGCTCAGGCTTCTATAACGGTTGGATGACAATAAGATGACACATCAGTGCGGCCGAGGAGGAGACGTCTGATGAAACCTCCATTAAATATTGAATCTGCTGATACATACCTGGCAGCGGAGGGTGGGATGATGTCATCAAGCAACTCTAGAAGGATGACATCATCAGCAGCAGAAAGGGAAAAAAATACATAAACATGATATGAGATCATCAAATAAATATAAAAGCGAAGAGCAGCGAGTGGGCTCCGACCCGACCCAATATATCCCAGAAATAAGAACACATACCTGGAAACATTGGAGTAAATGTGTCTGTTTGTGGGACAACCGGGGCGACAGCGTCCAGCGGCATTACAAGCTCCGAAAAGTTACGCTACAAATTAAGGCAAAATTTATTCTCACCAGAAATCAGCTAATAGAAAAAATTCTCCCCAAAAATGAGCAATTTACACTACAAGCCACCCAAAATGTCACCCATGTAAAATGTGTCCCTCACAATGCCCCCGAGATACAAGTGAGCCCCCAAATATTTGCTCATCCATAATAATACAAATACCACTAGAATATGCTCCGCCCCCCCAAATTTACCCTCACCCCTTAATACAAACTGTGTTTATCCAACGTCCTCCCCCACACATGGAAAGTGGTGGCAGATCCAGCCCCTCATGTCAGCGCCATTTTGTCTTTACCACAGGTAAGAGATGAGGTGCTTTGTAGGTCACATATTCGGGGGGGGGGGGGGGGGCTCAGCCATGTCCCCTGGTGGTCTGAAACTACATGAAATATTTTCTTAGTTACTTGCGCCATTTTCTGTCATTGATACGATAGACAGATACATGAGCCCACAATATCCCCCAGACTGGGCCCTCTATACATCATATTCTACAGGTGCTCCTCCATATTACTCTGACCCCACCACAATACCTTACCTCCATACTGTCCTCACACCAGCCGAACCCCCAATAATCCTACCACCCACCCTGAACCTACCAAAACCAACCTTAACTATGAGATTTACCTAATACCCGACCAAACCTAAATATACTCCTACCAGCACCATATCCCCCCAAGATCACTCTCCTCAGTACTAACCTTGTCCTATACCCTAAATACAGACCCCATTATATGATCCCCAACACTCCTTCACAGTAAATGCCCCTCTACTCCAATTGTCCCCACATTACCTCAGCCTCACCCCCATACAACCAAACATTCCAATCCCCTACAATCCTCCTCACCTGTCTCTTCCTTCATCACTTATACAGTACACCCTGAGATGTCCCCACCTGTAACCCCTCCAGCCAGCTCCCCTTACATCCCACCTCACCTATATATAACCCCAATTACTGCCTCAGAGTCCCCATTACCTCTCTAGCCCGTCAATTTTGTAGCAGATTTTGCGTCAGAATCCGTGGAAAATCTCCATCCCATAGATTTCAGGGGCAATCTGCGCCATACTTTATATGTCAGGGATATTTCCAATGAAGTTGTGAAAGCCAAGTGTAGATTTTCTTCATTATATGGGACTCTAAGGGCCAGAAAATCATCACAGAATTTCCGTAGTGTGAACATACCCTAATAATATGCAAGTGTGCTCCCCTATTATCTCCGAAGTTATCTGCTCTCTTATTATCCCTGAAGTTATCTGCTCCCCTATTATCCCTGAAGTTCTCTGCTCCCCTATTATCACTAAAGTTATCTGCTCCCCTATTATCCCTGAAGTTATCTGCTCCCCTATTATCACTGAAATTATTTGCTTCCCTATTACCCCTGAAGTTATCTGCTCCCATATTATCACAGAAATTATCTGCTTCCCTATTACCCCTGAAGTTATCTGCTCCCCTATTATCACTGAAATTATCTGCTTCCCTATTACCCCTGAAGTTATCTGCTCCCCTATTATCACTGAAATTATCTGCTCCCTTATTATCCCTGAAGTTATCTGCTCCCCTATTATCACTGAAATTATCTGCTTCCCTATTACCCCTGAAGTTATCTGCTCCCCTATTATTACTGAAATTATCTGCTTCCCTATTACCCCTGAAGTTATCTGCTCCCCTATTATCACTGAAATTATCTGCTCCCTTATTATCCCTGAAGTTATATGCTCCCTTAATTATCCCTGAAGTTATCTGCTCCCCTATTACCCCTGAAGTTATCTGCTCCCCTATTACCCCTGAAGTTATCTGCTCCCCTATTACCCCTGAAGTTATCTGCTCCCCTATTACCCCTGAAGTTATCTGCTCCCCTATTATCCCTGAAGTTATCTGCTCCCCTATTATCCCTGAAGTTATCTGCTCCCCCATTATTACTGAAGTTAACTGCTCCCCTATTATCAGTGAAGTTATCTGCTCCCCTATTATACCTGAAGTTATCTGCTCCCCTATTATCAGTGAAGTTATCTGCTCCCTTATTATCCCTGAAGTTATACGCTCCCTTAATTATCCCTGAAGTTATCTACTCCCCTATTATCACTCAAGTTATCTGCTCCCTTATTATCCCTGAAGTTATATGCTCCCTTAATTATCCCTGAAGTTATCTACTCCCCTATTATCACTGAAGTTATCTGCTCCCCTATTATCCCTGAAGTTATCTGCTCCCCTATTATCACTCAAGTTATCTGCTCCCCCATTATCCCTGAAGTTCTCTTCTCCCCTATTATCAGTGAAGTTATCTGCTCCCCTATTATCCCTGAAGTTATCTGCTTCCCCATTATCAGTGAAGTTATCTGCTCCCCTATTATCAGTGAAGTTATCTGCTCCCCTATTGTCATTGAAGTTATGTGCTCCCTTAATTATCCCTGAAGTTATCTGCTCCCCTATTATCCCTGAAGTTATCTGCTCCCTTAATTATCCCTGAAGTTATCTGCTCCCCTATTATCACTGGTTATCCGCTCCCCTATTATCCCTCAAGTTATCTGCTCCCCCATTATCCCTGAAGTTATCTTCTACCCTAGTATCAGTGAAGTTATCTGCTACCCTATTATCCCTGAAGTTATCTGCTCCCTTAATTATCTCTGAAGTTATCTGCTCCCCTATTATCCCTGAAGTTATCTGCTCCCCTATTATATTTGGTTATCTGCTCCCCTATTATCACTGAAGTTATCTGCTCCCCAATTATCACTAAAGTTATCTGCTCCCCTATTATTACTGAAGTTATCTGCTCCCCCATTATCTCTAAAGTTGTCTGCTCCCCTATTACCCCTGAAGTTGCTCCCGCATTACCCCTAACGTTGTCTACCACATTACTCCTAAAGTTGTCTGCCCCTCCCCATTACCCCCGAAGTTGGCCCCCCATTATCCCTGAAGTTGTCTGCTCCCCATTATCCCTGAAGTTATCTGCTCCCCCATTTTCCTGAAGTTGACTGCTCCCCCATTGTCCCTGAAATTCTTTGCTCTCCATTACTATTTGTCTCCCCTATTTTCCATCAAGTTTTTTGCTCTCCATTACCCTTCCTATTACCCCTAAAGTTATTTTCTCTCCATTACCCCATGTCTCCCCCCTATTACCCCTGAAGTTCTTTGCTCCCTATTACCCCATGTTTCCCCTCTTACCCCTGAAGTTCTTTGTTCCCCATTACCCCATGTCTCCCCCTATTACCCCTGAAGTTCTTTGTTCCATTACTTCATGTCTCCCCATATTACCCCTGAAGTTCTTTGCTCCCCATTACCCCATGTTTCCCCTATTACCCCTGAAGTTCTTTGTTCCCATTTACCCCATGTCTCCCCCTATTAACCCTGAAGTTCTTTGTTCCCCATTACCCCATGTCTCCCCCTATTACCCCCTGAAGTTCTTTGCTCCCCATTACCCCATGTTTCCCCTCTTACCCCTGAAGTTCTTTGTTCCCATTTACCCCATGTATCCCCCTATTACCCCTGAAGTTCTTTGTTCCCCATTACCCCATGTCTCCCCCTATTACCCCTGAAGTTCTTTGCTCCCCATTACCCCATGTTTCCCCTATTACCCCTGAAGTTCTTTTCTCCCCATTACCCTATGTTTCCCCCTATTATCCCTGGAGTTGTCTGTGCCCCATTATCCCCGAAGTTGTTTTCCCCATTATCCCTGAAGTTCTTTGCTCCCCATTAACCCATGTTCCCCTATTACCCCTGAAGTTCTTTGCTCCCCGTTACCCCATGTTTCCCCTATTACCCCTGAAGTTCTTTGCTCCCCATTACCCCATGTTTCCCCTATTTCACCTGAAGTTCTTTGCTCCCCATTACCCCATGTTCCCCTATTACCCCTGAAGTTATCTGCACTCCCATTACCCCTGAAGTTATTTGCTCCCCATTACCCCATGTTTCCCCTATGACCCCTGAAGTTATCTGCGCTACCATTACCCCTGAAGTTCTTTGCTCCCCATTACCCCATGTTTCCCCTATTAAACCTGAAGTTCTTTGCTCCCATTACCCCATGTTCCCCTATTACCCCTGAAGTTCTTTGTTCCCATTACCCCATGTTTCCCCTATTACCCCTGAAGTTCTTTGTTCCCTATTACCCCATGTTTCCCCTATTACCCCTGAAGTTCTTTGTTCCCCATTACCCCATGTTTCCCCTATTACCCCTGAAGTTCTTGGCTCCCCATTACCCCATGTTTCCCCTATTACCCCTGAAGTTATCTGCGCTCCCATTACCCCTGAAGTTCTTTGTTCCCATTACCCCATGTTTCCCTTATTACCCCTGAAGTTCTTTGTTCCCATTTACCCCATGTTTCCCCTATTACCCCTGAAGTTCTTTGTTCCCCATTACCCCATGTTTCCCCTATTACCCCTGAAGTTCTTGCCTCCACATTACCCCATGTTTCCCCTATTACCCCTGAAGTTCTTTGTTCCCCATTACCCCATGTTCCCCTATTACCCCTGAAGTTCTTTGCTCCCCATTACCCCATGTTTCCCCTATTACACCTGAAGTTCTTTGTTCCCCATTACCCCATGTTTCCCCTATTACCCCTGAAGTTCTTTGTTCCCTATTACCCCATGTTTCCCCTATTACCCCTGAAGTTCTTTGTTCCCCATTACCCCATGTTTATACTATTACCCCTGAAGTTCTTGGCTCCCCATTACCCCATGTTTCCCCTATTACCCCTGAAGTTCTTTGTTCCCTATTACCCCATGTTTCCCCTATTACCCTTGAAGTTCTTTGTTCCCTATTACCCCTGAAGTTCTTTCTTCCCATTACCCCATGTTTCCCCTATTACCCCTGAAGTTCTATGTTCCCTATTACCCCATGTTTCCCCTATTACCCCTGAAGTTCTGTGTTCCCTATTACCCCATGTTTCCCCTATTACACCTGAAGTTCTTTGTTCCCTATTACCTCATGTTTCCCCTATTACTCCTGAAGTTCTTTGTTCCATATTACCCCATGTTTCCCCAATTACCCCTGAAGTTCTTTGTTCCCATTACCACATGTTTCCCCTATTACCCCTGAAGTTCTTTGTTCCATATTACCTCATGTTTCCCCTATTACCCTTGAAGTTCTTTGTTCCATATTACCTCATGTTTCCCCTATTACCCTTGAAGTTCTTTGTTCCATATTACCTCATGTTTCCCCTATTACACCTGAAGTTCTTTGTTCCCTATTATCTCATGTTTCCCCTATTACCCCTGAAGTTCTTGGCTCCCTATTACCCCATGTCTCCCCCCTATTACCCTTGAAGTTCTTTGTTCCATATTACCCCATGTTTCCCCAATTACCCCTGAAGTTCTTTGTTCCCATTACCACATGTTTCCCCTATTACCCTTGAAGTTCTTTGTTCCACATTACCTCATGTTTCCCCTATTACCCTTGAAGTTCTTTGTTCCATATTACCTCATGTTTCCCCTATTACACCTGAAGTTCTTTGTTCCCTATTATCTCATGTTTCCCCTATTACCCCTGAAGTTCTTGGCTCCCTATTACCCCATGTCTCCCCCCTATTACCCTTGAAGTTCTTTGTTCCATATTACCCCATGTTTCCCCTATTACCCCTGAAGTTATTTGTTCCCATTACTCCATGTTTCCCCTATTACCCCTGAAGTTCTTTGTTCCATATTACCTCATGTTTCCCCTATTACCCCTGAAGTTCTCTGTTCCCTATTACCCCATGTTTCCCCAATTACCCCTGAAGTTCTTGGCTCCCCATTACCCCATATCTACCCCCTATTACCCTTGAAGTTCTTTGTTCCCTATTACCCCATATCTACCCCCTATTACCCTTGAAGTTCTTTGTTCCCTATTACCCCATGTTTCCCCTATTACCCTTGAAGTTCTCTGTTCCCTATTACCTCATGTTTCCCCTATTACCCCTGAAGTTCTTTGTTCCCATTACTCCATGTTTCCCCTATTACCCCTGAAGTTCTTTGTTCCCATTACCCCATGTTTATACTATTACCCCTGAAGTTCTTGGCTCCCCATTACCCCATGTTCCCCTATTACCCTTAAAGTTCTTTGTTCCATATTACCCCATGTCTTACCCTTATTACCCCTGAAGTTCTTTGTTCCCTATTACCTCATGTTTCCCCTTATTACCCCTGAAGTTCTCTGTTCCCTATTACCCCATATCTACCCCCTATTACCCCTGAAGTTCTTGGCTCCCTATTACCCCATATCTACCCCCTATTACCCCTGAAGTTCTTTGTTCCATATTACCTCATGTTTCCCCTATTACCCTTGAAGTTCTTTGTTCCATATTACCCCATGTTTCCCCTATTACACCTGAAGTTCTTTGTTCCCTATTATCTCATGTTTCCCCTATTACCCCTGAAGTTCTTGGCTCCCTATTACCCCATGTCTCCCCCCTATTACCCTTGAAGTTCTTTGTTCCATATTACCCCATGTTTCCCCTATTACCCCTGAAGTTATTTGTTCCCATTACTCCATGTTTCCCCTATTACCCCTGAAGTTCTTTGTTCCATATTACCTCATGTTTCCCCTATTACCCCTGAAGTTCTTTGTTCCCATTACCTCATGTTTCCCCTATTACCCCTGAAGTTCTCTGTTCCCTATTACCCCATGTTTCCCCAATTACCCCTGAAGTTCTTGGCTCCCCATTACCCCATATCTACCCCCTATTACCCTTGAAGTTCTTTGTTCCCTATTACCCCTGAAGTTCTTGGCTCCCCATTACCCCATATCTACCCCCTATTACCCCTGAAGTTCTTTGTTCCCATTACCCCATGTTTCCCCTATTACACCTGAAGTTCTTTGTTCCCATTACCCCATGTTTCCCCTATTACCCCTGAAGTTCTTTGTTCCATATTACCTCATGTTTCCCCTATTACCCCTGAAGTTCTTTGTTCCCATTACCCCATGTTTATACTATTACCCCTGAAGTTCTTGGCTCCCCATTACCCCATGTTCCCCTATTACTCTTAAAGTTCTTTGTTCCATATTACCCCATGTCTTACCCTTATTACCCCTGAAGTTCTTTGTTCCCTATTAACTCATGTTTCCCCTATTACCCCTGAAGTTCTCTGTTCCCTATTACCCCATATCTACCCCCTATTACCCCTGAAGTTCTCTGTTCCCCATTAACCCATATCTACCCCCTATTACCCCTTAAAGTTCTCTGTTCCCTATTACCCCATATCTACCCCCTATTACCCCTGAAGTTCTCTGTTCCCTATTACCCCATATCTACCCCCTATTACCCCTGAAGTTCTTGGCTCCCTATTACCCCATATCTACCCCCTATTACCCTTGAAGTTCTTTGTTCCCTATTACCCCAGCCTTCCTCTGCACACTTACATCCCTTTCCCTTCTTCCAGGACTACAACTCCCAGCATGCCCCGGGACGCGGCTCATGAAGCAGGCAGGGAATTCAAACAAAAGAGTTTCCCCGCACGTTGCTGCTGCTGCTGGGCGGAGCCAGGACTCGTCTTCCCCAGGAGAGGAGGAGAGAGGAGGAGCAGGGTAGAGCACGGGGGAGGGCCCTGGCGGCAGGCTCCGCCCCCTCCTCTCCCACTGTCTCCCTCTCTCTCTCTCTCTCCTCTGGTTCCTCTCTCTTGCCCCTCTTCTTTGTTCCCTAGCCTTTGTTAGCCATGCCTAGCCTGGTGGTATCAGGGATGATGGAAAGGAATGGGCATGGCATGGCAGACCTCACCAAGGACAGGGTGCTGGAGGATGACCGAGCCCTGCAGATCGCCCTGGACCAACTCTGCCTGCTGGGTCTGGGGGAGACAGAAGAAGACACCAACAACAACAACAACAGCAGCAGCACCACCAGCTCCAGCAGCGGGCAGCACCCCCAGAAGGCCGGGGAGAGCAAGCTGTGTGCCCTGTACAAGGAGGCAGAGCTGCGGCTGAAGAGTTCCAACACCACGGAGTGTGTGCCCGTGCCCAGCTCCGAACACGTGGCTGAGATTGTGGGCAGACAAGGTGAGCTGTGTCCTTTGTCTCCATCATTGCACCATGTGGGGGCACCTGGGGGGCACCATGCCACACACACACACACCTGCCTGGGGGAGTGGGGGGCTGAGAGGTGGGGGTGGGGGCTTTGTCTGGGCACCAGACAATAAACAACTCGCACATGCCGCTTTGTTGTGCAGACTGATACATTGTAACGACATCCTGCTTGTTATGTTATTTGGGGCTTTGTTTTGTTACCATTCCATAACACAAGTTGCCCCCCTCCCCCACCGCACTTTCAAAACAAAGGATTGTCAAAAACTTCAGGGTGTATTGTTGTGGGGTCTCCTGATCTCCTGATCCTTTTGTTTGGGGACGTTGTCTCCCGCACACACCCCCCTGGCGCTGGTACCCATCATCTGTGCCATGCGCAAGTCCTGTCTGTCTTCTCTCACATGGCTTTTATTTTATTATTATTATTTTTGATTTATTTAAAAAAAAAAATAGTTTTTTTTTTTTTTTGGGGGGGGGGGGGGGGGTTGGTGCAGATTTGGGGGCTCCAGGTGCGGTGTTTGGCATCTCAGGGGGTGGCTGTGTGTGGTTTCCTCCATGTGGCAGGGGTAGTTGGCGTGATCCTTTTGTTGTCTCGCACTCTTTCCATTGTCTCCGGCATGTGGGCACTTCCTGAGAGATGATGTGGGAAAAGTTTATGTAAGGATACGGCGCTGCAGTCTGTCTGTGCAGAACATGCAGACTCTAGTGTGTGCCGGCTTGGGGGTCTTCAGACTCGACCCACTCTGTTGGCTCTGGGGCGGTGTGGGCATAGTGCACACCATGGCAGATTGTCGCCTTTGTTTGGGAGTCCTAAGTGCTGATGGTTGGAGGGAAGGGGGGGGGGGGGGTCCTGGTATCCAGGAAAGGGATGAGAAGGTTCCTACAAGACTCTGGGACCCACACAACTTCCTCGGTTATCATGTGATTCAGCTCTCAGGAGTTGGGAGAAAACTTGCCGGTTGTTGTGGTGCCTCTGCCCGGAGCCTTATTTTTGAAGACAAGCTTTTGTTCTCGGCTACAGAGATTAGGGGAGGACTTGTCGGGGTTAAAATGATACCACACCCACCTCTCCGCACACAAGCGTTCCCAATGGGGATGGATGGATCCCGTGGCACCAAATAAAACCTTTCGACCAGTCTTACCTGGTAAATACCAAAATATTGTCCAAAGGGCATCGTAGCCCAGTATTGGTTGTTTAGAGGGTAGAAGAGAAGTCGGACCCACAGCCCTTAATGAACCGTCCCAAACAGACTGGTCTACCATTAACCAACAACACCAAGGGGAAACCATATCCCCTTTTGTGCCCATGTGGCTAGGACTCCAAAAGCAGGAGTGAAGTTTTGGGTGGGTGTGTGCAGGAGCTGGCATCTCTTTCCAGCCCAACTCTTCTTATCTGAGAAGCAGGAGGTGAGGTCCAGCTTGGGGCCTCTGTGTATCTGTGTAAATAATCTGGGTCAGGAGGTCAGGGAATATTTGGGTTCTGAGCCTGTGGGATGTTCTCTGATACTTTTACTCCAAGCAGATATTGTGAGGATAGCGTGGGGGGCTGCAGTGGTGAGTACCATGTTCTTTTGACCCCTCATCCCCACCCCCTTAACAAAAACCTGCTTTTTCTAGAGTGATGGATGATATGACATCACCATGACTTTTCGCATTGTCCTTTTGTGGTGTTTTTGGAGTTTATCAGTTTTTGCGGACACTTTGGGCGCCATTATGACTCAGTACCTATAGGCTGTATGTTTAAGTTCTTCCTGTTGGCAGCTTTGAGACATTCCCTATAGACCCTTCTCCATCTTCCTTCACACACCCACTCAGAAACCGAAAAACGTTTAGTTCCTAGCAGAGTATATAGGGTGAGATTTTGGCCAGCTCTTGAAATATAGCCCACGAGACCTGTCAAGTTGAGTCTTTGTTCAGTGGGGCACGTGCTGTCATCATGAGGAGCCTCACTTTTCGCTCCTACAGCTGTTTTTTTATATGACCTAAGCTTCTTCCAAAAACCATCTTGCCCCTGAGGAGGCCTGAGTGATGGAATGGGAGGTCATGAAGGGAAATGGCGGAGATGGCATAGGGTACCAAAATACAAATGAACCATGGCCACCATGTGCTCGAGACGGAGGGTGCTACAACAAAGCCTGCTCATTATGTGGTGCAGACGGCGTGTCACCAAACTGAGCAACTCTGGTAGTAGCGGAGATCATTTGTGCGTCTCGTTCTCAGTCGGTGTCTCGGAAATGGCTGTGAGATGTGTAGACGACGCGTGGAAGACGATGAGTTGTAGGCACTTGTCAAATTATGCAACTGCAGGTGGTGGGGATGATCCGCTGTGCGAGACCAGGAGGCATTGTTCTGTATGAACCATTCTTATCGGGTTTGGTCAGTTTTGTGTTATGCATTCCTAAATTTTCCTGCCTGCAGGGCACCAGCTAACCTGTGAGTGGTGGTGCGGCAGCATGCTGTAGTGCAGGAAGTGAGGTTTTGCAGGCTCTTTGTCTGGAGAAATATAGACTTTTTTTTTTTTCTCTTCTGCACATGTGCTATGGAGATGCAGAAATTGTCCCAGCTTTTGTCTAAAGGAGCAACAAAAAAAACAAAAAACCTCCCCACCAACGCTGCATCTCTGTTCTCCATCCAGTCAGTGTCGTCACTTGGGTTTCACTCCAAGAATGAGCGCAGCAGGAGGCTCATCTCAATAATTCATCTCCAAATCTTAGGAGCCATTTAACTCCCCGGGCAGATAGGTTTAAGTTGGTGGTGCCCCAGAGGATGGGCCCAAAAACATTCTGTTGGAGATGAGCAGAGAACAAAAACAAGCATGGCCACTACTTGTGAACAAAGGGACCATGGGGATTTTTACTATGTAAGTGGTGCAAGGTTCTCCAGAACTCTTGGAAGTGGTTGTATCTGTTAACTCTTTTGGTACCTAAAGCTAGTCTGGTGCCCAAGAACAGTTGACATTGGGAGACTCCTGTAGATTTTTTTTTGTATTTGATGTATAAACTTTACCAATTTGCATTTGATATTGAGAATTTGGTTTATCAATGTTTATTGGTATACAGCCTTCTCTCCACTGCAGTTTGACAACTAGACAAAAGGTAGAATTTGCACCATTTTTTTTCCAGCACGCGGAATGCGCAGGTTATAGCGAAAACAGTTAGGGGGGTGTGGTCCTTATTTTACAGTCGCGAAGAGAGCCATGCGTGTTTCTAGGAAGGCATTGCAGAGGAGAGCAACAGACGTTTAGGAAATTGAGGGGGTGGGGGTGGCTGTGTCTCCGGTTTTTGATGCCGTTCTCTGTTGACCAGTGATAAAATGTAAATTTTTCTTTTTATTATCCAACGTGATAATTTTTAATTTTGTCAGAATTGTCAGAGAGGTTCATGAGTCAGTGAAATTGTAATATCTTCTCTTAAAAATATCTAAAGACGTTTTTGAAGGTTGTCGGTATGGATAAATACTTTGGTTTGATGAGATGTCTATTGTGTCGGGAATCGATCTCTGGCTGGGAGTGACCGCTTGTTGTAGAATCCAACATAAAAGGGGGTGTGTTACGGGCATACAAAGTTTATTCTGTAAATATCCAAATCTATATTTAAATCTCCTAAATTGTTGACTTCTGTGACCTCCCTTCCCTCCTGAGCCGCCCCTTATGAGAGGCCCGGATTTGACCGGAGATTATAAGGGTCTGGATTTTTATTACGGTTTCACTATTAGAATTCATTGTGAATTTTTATCAAAATGAATGAAGCCTTTTTTTCAGAATATTCCAGCGATCTCTACGCTGGCAGCAATTGGCATGCACGTGGCTTGGCGCTGCGTCTATAGATCTTAATGACTCTCTGCAGCACCCCCTTAGAAACCTAGATACGAGCAATTATATCAGTCATCTCTCTGATAGGAGGATCTCGTTATTGGTGGTTTAGATGGGGTGGTGGTGTTGTTGGGGCGTGGCGATGGTTAGCAGTGGCATACTCACGCGGTCAATGGAGCAGGCGCAGTGTTGGTAAACACATGGCACACTTTGGCGTGGAGCGACATGTTGAATGGAAGGTGGAGTGACACCTATTGCCATTCACTCTTAACTCTTCAGACCCGCACGATATTTTGTAACGCCTTCCGCCAGCTATGGACAATTTATTTCCCGAAATACTTGCTTAGAAAGTCTTAGAAAAACTTTCCCCCCCTAAATTGCACATTTATAGCCTCAGCAGATACGTTGTTTTGTGTTCTTGACCTTAACCCTTATAGATTCATGTATGATAATGTTCTTCTCTTTAGGACTTTTCAAGAAATTGATTTCTGGTTTAATGTCTAGTGCTGGGTGGCAGCTCAAGGGTTAAATTTTAGCTTTTTTTTCTTTTTTTAGACATTTAAATGCTAAACAAAGTTTGCCAGTTTTATATCTTCTGGACCTCAGTGGGGGAACCTATATTTGAGTATAGGACATCTGGTTACTACAAGTTATCTGCCTGCCATACGAGACGTGCGAGCATCTGGCCACTGCACTATCTCGATCACATGGGATATAGTTACTTGGGACACACAGTCCATAGTCAGCAACCACCTCTGTGACAAGGGGCCCTTGTTGACCCTTCCTATTGTTCTTCGGGAGACTTAATTTTGTATTTTTTCTCTGCTTCATGCCTGGTTGAATCAGCCAATGAATAGGGCACTTGAGCAAGTGAATTGGGATCATTGAGAAATATTACCTGGATGGGCCGACCACAGTAGATCATCATGTGTGATTATGATAAAATGGACTTTGATCTTGACCAGGCTGTGAAACCTTCTCCGGTTCCTTGATAGGGGGGAGGAAGGCAGATGCCATGACACCTCATTCAATTTATGTACCAAAATGTATAGTCAACTATTTTACTGACTTTTAGACTGTAAGGTGCCTTAAAGGCCTAGGTTGGGTGGGAGAAGTAGTTACCACCTGCGTGAAACCAAATTGAGGTGTCTGATTGACTAGGTCGTGATGTTATCCACAGAGACCAAGCTATGGAGGGGATTATTTGTATATATATTTTTTTCTAATGTGGGAACATTTCTTTCCCAAAAGCAAATAACATAAGGAAGAATATTAGGATGCGTCTTTGTTGTGCATTGGGCAACCCCACCCATTCCCCCAGCCAACTCCCCCTTTCCCGTCACCCTCTCATATCCATCTCACGTTGATCTTCTCTTGGCTGCTGGCCAGCCCTGAGTAAAGCCAATTTTAGCATTTAAAAATGACTCAAGAAGATGTATTTGCAACCTGCATCTATTAGCAAGATAGTGTAAAGTCATTTGGCACCTACGTTGGCCCATACATGTCCTCCTCGTGATGTTCTTCACGGAAGGATGCCAGGATGATTGGAAATTACAGTCCACCTTATACAGTCTCCATACGGATCAATTGTCTACATTATACAGCCATTTTCCCCCTTTTTGTCACAGTGTCTACAGGTAGGTCCTTATAGATGTACTTGGCCTATACCAGGGTCTAGGATGATTCTCCATGATGGTTGGAGTGCTTTGGACACTGGCAGCTGACATGCTCTTCATTCAGGCTCATGGTAACCTTACACGTTAGACAGAAGTTGCCCTAAATTGCTTGATACCACTCTTTTTTTCCCTTGAGTGTTTGGTAGGAAATATTGTGTGATTATTGACTCAGTGATGGCTTTCAAAAATTATTATTCTTTTGTTTACTTTTATTTTGTTATTATTGTGCTATAACCGATGATTGTGTATGGGCAGTATGTCACCCATAGGGAGTCAAGAGGTGACGTGCAGAGCTGTATACAGCCGCCCGGGCTCATTGTCTTTATACAGGGGTGTGTCAGTGCCTATAATCTCTAGTGTAATGTTATATCACCTCCATGATTGTCACCTTCCTTAATAACCATTTAGGAGCTTCAGATTCTTACCCCATCCAGCTGGTCTCATATATATATATATATGTATATATTCATTATAGCCATAAACCTTTTATGTTTTGCATTGTCAGACTCTCTTGGCAGTTGTATATCTGACAGCAGATTTTGGGATAGAAGCTGCTCAAGTGTAAAAAAGTATTTTTGTCTTTTTTTAGTTTTTTGATTATTAAAAACAAAAACTCTCAGAGCGGCATAAAAGACAACATAAAACTGCTCTTGCTCTATCACATAGAGTACATGCCGGAATGCCCAGGGTGGATGGTCCTTTGTTCCGAGGCAAAATGGCTCTGGGGTGTTTTATCGAGTACATTGAGCTGAATTCCATGCACGTATTTATGGCGGGCGACCAGGTCACATCTCCATTATGTCAGGTTGTTTGAGTAGACGAGGCATAATGTACAATCTTGGGGTCGACAAAGAAAAAGCTGATCCAGAATGACGGCAGTGATTGTGGTAAAATCACGAGTCATAAATTGTTGATCAGGAATCTAGGAAAGCTGGGTGACCATCCATGAGGGAGTTGCTGTTGTGGCCATATACTGTAGCACAGAAGGGGGTGAACCAAGGCCTTAAATCAACAACAAAAAAGTTATAGTTTTCTTAGTTGTTTTTTTCAGGTTTTCATTTTTTATATTTATCCAGTTTTATGTCCTTTTGTTTCTTAAAGCAGAACTTCAGTCACGCTCCAACGGGAGGATGCCTGTTTTAAATTTCCCACCAACACAGAGACTTGCATGGGACTTCCAGTAAATCCGTATCCTGTAAAGGCTACAAAATTGGCAGGAAATTTAAACAGATGTCCTGCCGTTTTAAAGACGACCATTCCCCAAAATATAACCATTCTTGAGCTTTGTTTTCTGCACAGTGGGCCAATCTTCTGTTTTTCCTTTATAAACGTTTTTGGATAAATTGACAACCAGGTGGTACCAGTACGCCCTTCAGACAAGTAGAATGCTAATACATCATTATTTGGACACTTTCAGGAAGAGTTACAGAGGAACAGTGCAGGGTAGAGTTCGAAGAAGCTGTTAAATAACTTTTTAAAAAGTCCAGCGTTGGTCTTCTGTCCGTCTGCAACAAATCAGAGATGCAGCTCATGCTTGGCCCCATTCATCAGAAAAGGGATTGTGCATGGAACTCGCTGGGCATTTTCTGATGAATGGGGCTCAGCATGAGTAAGAGTCATACTGACCATTCCCAATCACCAGCTGTAGCACCTCACAGTTTAGTGTAATGATTGGATGGAGTAATCATATGTTTGTGTTGGCAGGGACCAGAATGTGTAGACACAGCGGACCAGAAGTGTTGGGGCATAGTTAAAGGGGATAGCCATTGTTTGATACAAATTAATGTGCTGCTGTGGTGCAGCAGGGATTCACAAAAAAAAGGACATACTTACCTAGACCTAGTCCCCCGCTGGTCCACCACAGCCCTCATGCAGCTGCGTCTGCTCCCCTAATTTTGTCTCTTCATGCTTCCAAGATAAGTGCCTGGTGCAGGACCTGTTAACTCAGCCAATCATTGGCCACAGCAGTGTCCTGCCTCCTCCAGTGATTGGCTAAGCAGGAAGGTCCTGCACCAAGTGTTCATCTCCAAATAGGAGGAAGACAGAACGGCAGGGCTAGGTAAGTACTGATTTTTTTTTTTTTTTTTTTTTTAAATACCCCCCAATTTTTTTTTCTTTTTTAATCAAATACTAGATACCCCCTTTTAAGGTGAGGATGACTGATTTAATTATTTTACACCATTCCAAGGTGTTTTCTAAATTGTTTTAATTGTCTGGACAACTTTTAAATGGTAGCTGACAGCCGGTTCACCTGCACTGAACATAATACACTGGGTTATAGTGCAGGTGAACTGGATAAAATTTATGTATAACGTACCTGGATCGGTAGTATGAATGAATGAATATTCATGAGGTCCATGTGTATATAGGAGCAGAGGGGGCAGAGGCTGAGATGCCAGGTCCCGCCTTCATTGCACAAAGGACGACATTTACATATTAGTTACAGAAGCTAATAATAAATACATCATTTTTATCCGGTTCACCTGCACTATAAACCTGTCTATTAGGTCTAGGTCGGATAAACTGGCCTTTTCCATTTGATTGTTGTAATTTCTTACATCCTCCATTGAAGCACAAATTGGGGCAGATTTATTAATACCTGTATAGAGGAAAAGGGGTGCAGTTGCCCATAGCAACCAATCAAATTGTTTCTTTTTTTATTTTTCAAAGGCCTTTAAAAAAAATGAAAGAAGTGATCTGATTGGTTGCTATGGGCAACTGCACGACTTTTCCTCTACACAGGTATTAATAAATCTGCCCTAAAATGATGAAATTATTTTCTTAGAAATAAGTAATGACGCAGCCTCATATCGTGGATAGTAGTGCCGGACCAGAGATGAAAAGCCATGTCTGGTTGCTAGGAAAACATTGCTTAGCAACCACAGTCACATGGTGCGTTTCCTCTAGCAACCAGTCTGCCTCAGATTAGACAGGTCTTAATCTTGATTTTGTCAATAACCATATTAGCGGAAATAAATTTGGACAGGAAGCAATTTTACATTTGTTACAATTATCCCATTCTTGCCGTCATCCTTCTTGTAGATCATTGTGTATTATCCTTTGATGGTTCTTGAGGAGTCTGACATGTCCGGTGTTGTGTACGGATTGTGACTTGGGGCGATATCTGAGGTAGAGGACAGGTGTCGGGGAGGCGCCGGCAATAATCTCCCGTAGCCCGAGCGCCTCAGACATGTTGTTTTGTCCACAGAGGTAGAAGGACCTTTACTTTTCAGATTATCCGGCCCTCTTGGGAGACTATCCCGAGGAGGTGAGATAATACCACCGCCTAATGAAGGCAGATGATACGGGACATATGCCGTTGTTGACACAGCTTGTGGCGTACAGTCTCCCATATGCACTGTACGTATGGATATAGACACACATTGTGCACAGTGCCAGTCCTGTCCCATTCGCACAGCCTTGGTGAGATTCTAAGAAATCCTTTGTGGCCGTCTCTGGCCCCCTCACACGCCCTCCCCAGAGAATGAGGCCTTTTCAGAAGGGATTAATTCAACCTTCTTGCAGCAAGTGAGACTCTCGGGCCGGCGCATTTAACCAGTTCGTGGCCCAGACGGTTTTTGGCCAATCTGGCTTTTTCTTTCTTATTTTGGGAATATGGAGTTAAAATGAAATTATACTGGAAAGTAAATGTGAAAAAATGTCTGCAGAAACTTGGCAGATTTTTTTCCTTGTGTGCTAGCTATATATTGACCCCAAAAAAAGGGGGGGGGGGGGTCGGCCATTTTGTGGTCATTTCCCAATATTTAGGGAAATTTAGCTTGTCAGATTTTTGGGGTGATCAGCATCCTAGGAAATATGAGATGGGGACAACCAGTTTTGGGGACTGAACCTAATTCCCGACTTGTGATTTGTGTCCTTACTGTGATGTCGTGAAGATTGATTAGGAGCACAAAATGGCTGTCTTGAGAGGCAGGCATACCCAAAATTTGCTCTCAGATTCTATATCATTATTTTTAGGGGTATTATAAATAAATGATATGGTCCCTTCATCTCTGTGGCCCAGGATTTCCTCAGGAGATTAGAATATCTGTATATAATGGACAGATGGAGGTTGGATTTTTGTTGTAGTTTTTTTCAAATCTTAGTTGTTTTTTTGTGTGACCCCCACAATATATAGGTTAGGATTTTGGTTACTGATATGTCATATTTTTTCTTTATATTTTTATTCATAGGATTGTGTAGTAAGTACTTATAGGGCTCTTCGTGGTTATATCAAAAAGACATAATCAGCCAATGGGTGCACCAGCCAATCTGACCAATCCTTAGTGTCGCTGTAGCTGTGGATCCTGTTTACTCCTAGCCGGGGCATCCCATCGACACGTGTTCAACTTGTCCAATTATTTTACCAGTGTATGAATGTTGTGTTTAAGGTTCGGGTTTATGAGGCTGATTTTATGAGGGTTCAGGGACAAGCAACGGACCCTCCCCCTTTAAATCTGTTAGGGTGGGGGTTGTGACAACCCTTTATAATAAAAACCTTGAGGCTTTTAGTAGACTATTAAAGCAGACTTCATTTCCTAGAGAGCAGAGACCCTTGTGAGACGGCCAACAATGTGCGCTTTGTTTGCTCTTAGAGAGACCTAGGCAGTGTTCTGGGTAAAGGGAGGGTGGTGTTGCTAGATTAATAGCCCCCCATAGACTGGGTCAGTGCGTGCACCTATTTGTTAACCTCTTCTTTCCCAGTTATGATCTTTCTTGGCTATTGTCTGTTGAATGTGTGGGTTTTTGTTGGTGTACAATAAGGTTTAATTCTTCTAACCTCTGTTGTATCTTATTCATGTTTTTCTAATCATGCTTTGGTGCTCTAACTCTTGGCCATTGTGACTGCTTTTAAGTTTGTGCTATTTGCCCCTTTTAATCTTTTTCTGACACCTTTTGTATGGTTTAGCTTTGTTGTGTCACCTGGGTCTGTCACTTCCCCTGGCCTTGTACAGTCTGCTGTGTCTACTTTTGTCCAGCCTGCCTGCTTGTCACATCTTTGCCTTGTCCAGTCTGTCTCCTTGGCTTTGTCCAGTCTGTCTCCTTGGCTTTGTCCAGTCTGTCTCCTTGGCTTGACCTCGTCCAGTCTGCCTCCATGGTTTGGCCTCGTCCAGTCTGCCTCCTTGGCTTGGCCTCGTCCAGTCTGCCTCCTTGGCTTGGCCTCGTCCAGTCTGCCTCCTTGGCTTGGCCTCGTCCAGTCTGCCTCCTTGGCTTGGCCTCGTCCAGTCTGCCTCCTTGGCTTGGCCTCGTCCAGTCTGCCTCCTTGGCTTGGCCTCGTCCAGTCTGCCTCCTTGGCTTGGCCTCGTCCAGTCTGCCTCCTTGGCTTGGCCTCGTCCAGTCTGCCTCCCTGGCTTGGCCTCGTCCAGTCTGCCTCCTTGGCTTGGCCTCGTCCAGTCTGCCTCCTTGGCTTGGCCTCGTCCAGCCTGCCTCCTTGGCTTGGCCTCGTCCAGCCTGCCTCCTTGGCTTGGCCTCGTCCAGCCTGCCTCCTTGGCTTGGCCTCGTCCAGCCTGCCTCCTTGGCTTGGCCTCGTCCAGCCTGCCTCCTTGGCTTGGCCTCGTCCAGCCTGCCTCCTTGGCTTGGCCTCGTCCAGCCTGCCTCCTTGGCTTGGCCTCGTCCAGCCTGCCTCCTTGGCTTGGCCTAGTCCAGCCTGCCTCCTTGGCTTGGCCTCGTCCAGCCTGCCTCCTTGGCTTGTCTTGGCCTGTCCAGTCTGCCCCTTTTTCTATTGTGTTCATTTTCTTTTTCCACTGTGCTTTAGCCATGGCTGTCCAGTTAACCTACCTTCCTGCCTTTTCGTGCATATGTATCCTGACTAGGGATCGACCGATTATCGGTATGGCCGATATTATCGGCCGATAATCACGATTTTGGGCATTATCGGTATCGGCAATTACCTTGCCGATAATGCCCCGCCCCCACCGCACCGCGATCGACCCGCCGCACTGCGAGCAATTCCCCCCCCCCCCCCGACCCACCGCACCGCGTCGCACCCCCAACCGGATACCGTTTTTTTTTTTTCTCCCACGGTATGGATTTTTGCCAATATCGCTATACCGGTCGGACCCCTCCCCCACCCTCCGATTCAATAAAAAAAATTTAACTTACCCGTAATGGGGGTGGTCCTGGCCATCCATCCTTCCTGTAGTGTCCGGCGGCATTCCGGGTGGAGGGTGAACCGGTCTGGGCTGTCCTTCTCCAAGGGTCCTCTTCTCCACTCCGGGCAGGCTCCGGCCTAGTACGCTGCATAGACGCTGCTACGCCGTGACGTAAGGTGCATCGCTGCGCACGGGCGTGACTGCGCAGCGGCGTCTGTGCTGCGTTACTAGGCCAGAGCCTGCCCGGAGTGGAGAAGAGGACCCCCGGAGAAGAAGGACAGCCCGGACCGGTTCACCCTCCACCCGGAATGCCGCCGGACACTACAGGAAGGATGGATGGCCCGGACCACCCTCCCCGAACGGTCCCTGCAGCAACTGGGAAGGTGAGTCAGGGTTCTGGGATGGACAGGGGTCTGTATAATATACTATACCTACAGTAGGCCCTCCAGCTGTTGCAAAACTGCAACTCCCAGCATGCTGGGAGTAGTTTGCAACAGCTGGAGGCACCCCTAGGCACGGCGGGGGGAGCGGTGGCGGTGATAGGTCTCAGGACCCCCGCACAGGGAGGGGGAGAGAAGCGGGTGGCGGCGGCGGCCTATGGCACCGCAAAAGCCACTGCAGTGCATTGATTTAAAGCCCCCGCTTTAAATCAATGATCTGCAGCGGTGTCGCAGGGGGATAAATAGCCGATAACTTATACCGGAATATCGGTATAAGTTATCGGCTATCTGCCCTAACCTCCCCAGATTATCGGTCGATCCCTAATCCTGACTCATTTACAGTCATGGCCGTAAATGTTGGCACCCCCTGAAATTTTTCAAGTAAATTAAGTATTTCTCACAGAAAAGGATTGCAGTAACAGGTTTTGCTATACACATGTTTATTCCCATTGTGTATATTGCAACTAAACCAAAAAAGGAGGAAAAAAAGCAAATTGGACATAATGTCACACCAAAAAAATGTCAAAAAAGGGTCTGGACAAAATTATTGCCCCCCTTTCAAAATTGTGGATAAATAAGATTGTTTCAAACATGTGATGCTCCTTTAAACTCACCTGGGGCAAGTAACCGGTGTGGCAATATAAAAGTCACAGCTGAAAGCAGTTTAAAAGGAGAGAAGTTCACTCAGTCTTTGCACTGTGTTTCTATGTGTGCCACACTAAGCATGGACAACAGAAAAAGAAGAGAACTGTCTGAGGACTTGAGAACCAAAATTGTGGAAAAATATCAACAATCTCAAGGTTACAAGTCCATCTCCAGAGATCTAGATTTGCCTTTGTCCACAGTGTGCAACATTATCAAGAAGTTTGCAACCCATGGCACTGTAGCTAATCTCCCTGGGTTTGAACAGAAGAGAAAAATTGATGAAAGGTGTCAACGCAGGATAGTCCAGATGGTGGATAATCAGCCCCAAACAAGTTCCAAAGATATTCAAGCTGTCCTGCAGGCTCAGGGAGCATCAGTGTCAGCCCGAACTATCCGTCGACATTTAAATGAAAAGAAACACTGTGGCAGGAGACCCAGGAGGACCCCACTGCTGATACAGAGACATAAAAAGGCAAGACTTCATTTTGCCAAAATGAACTTGAGTAAGCCAAAATCCTTTTGGGAAAGCGTCTTGTAGACAGATGAGATCAAGTATACTGTAAATGGAATGAGGCCTACAAAGAAAAGAACACTGTACCTACAGTAAAATATGGTGGAGGGTCAATGATGTTTTGTGGTGTTTTGCTGCCTCTGGCATCGGGTGCCTTGAATGTATGCAAGGCATCATGAAATCTGAGGATTACCAACGGATTTTGGGTTGCACTGTACAGCCCAGTGTCAGAAAGCTGGGTTTGCATCTGAGATCTTGAGTCTTCCAGCAGGGCAATGACCCCAAACGTAGGTCAAAAAGCCCCAGAAATGGATGGCAACAAAGTTCTGGAGAGTTCTGAATTGTCCAGCAATGAGTCCAGATCTAAATCCCATTTGACAGCTGTGGAGTGATCTTAAAATTACTGTTGGGAAAAGGCGCCTTCCAATTAGAGAGACCTTGAGCTGTTTGCAAAGGAAGAGTGGTCTAACATTCCGGCTGAGAGGTGTAAGAAGCTTATTAATGGTTATAGGAAGCAACTGATTTCAGTAAATTTTTCCAAAGACTGTGCAACCAAATATTAAGTTAAGGGTGCCAATAATTTTGTCCAGCCCATTTTTGGAACTTGGTGGGACATTTTGTCAAATTTGCTTTTTTTCCCTCCCTTTTTTTGGTTTAGTTCTAATACACACACAGGGAATAAACATGTGTATAGCAAAACATGTGTTACTGCAATCCTGTGAGAAATACTTTATTTTCTTGAAAAATTTCAGGGGTGCCAACATTTACGGCCATGACTGTACTTGTAGATCCAACCTGCTACCTAGTGAAGAATCATCTGTCCTTTCTGGTCCATCCACTTTTCATTCTCTTGTTAATTTTTTTTTATCATTCAAAAGTAATTTTATTAAAACAAAATAGGAAAAACATACAGAGCTGAACCACATTGTCTCCAACGCAGTGGAGTGGGAATCAACGAGAAGCAGTAATAGCGTTGCACAACACACAAAACTTAACACTCAAAAGGAGAGGGACATGGTAACAAATATGCAATGTCTGTTTTATCTACGTGGTGTCGTCAAGTCCCACTGGGCATAGCATCACAACATATTGGTATTCGTGGAGATCCAGTGGATCAGAGAGAGAGAAAAAAAAAAGAAAAACAAGAGGAAAACAGGGAGGGGCACATAGGTGGGGAGATAGAAGGGGTAAGGATAGGGAGGGGCTGGGGAAAGGGGCAGGATCGTGAGATAGGGGGGGTCGGGGGAAGGGGGCAGGATGGTTAGGGAGGGGGGGCGGACAGGTTGAGGATTCAGGGAGGAAGGGGTGGGAATCCAGGAAACATTAGGGGGAGAGGAAAAGGAGGAGGGGAAAGATAACAAAAAAGGGGAAACAACAAAAACCACAAACCTGAACGCCAAGAGTTCACCCGCTCCGCGCCCCGGTCTCCGCACAGAAGTGAAGGTCACAAGGTCAGGGAAGAGGTCCAATAAATATGAGTATGCCTAATCAGAATGGTAGAGAGGGGTTTAGGTAAATGCGAACCATGGTCACCAAACCGCATAGTACCTGGCAGAGGAATCAGCCATGAGCTCCTCCATAGTACTAATGAAGTGGATCTCCTTATACCATTCGGAAAGCGAGGGAGGGCAGGTCTCCTTCCAATGTCTGGGTATCACCGTCCTAGCCGCCATCAGTAGATAATGTGCCAATAACTTAAGTGGAGAGTTCCGCAATCTAGGGAGAATCGTTAACAGAAGGACTTTTGGGTCGTTGGGATAGCTTAACCCAGTAATGGTTAGTATATGGGACAACACTACAGTCCAGAACGGGTGAAGAAAGGGACATGACCACCAAACGTGAGTCAAAGTTCCCAGGGCTCCCCCACATCTCCAGCAGAACTCAGAGACTAGTGGAAACATTTTGTGTAGGGTCACCGGAACCCTATACCATCTGGTAAGGATTTTATAGTTGGTTTCTTTTGCCCTACAAGAGATAGATAACTTATGGCACACTCTTGTTCATTTTTTGATGGATATTCTAAGTTGTCTTGATAATACTATTATTAGAATAGACTTAAATACCACACATCAGTATTGATATTGCTAAGGTTGTAAAAATTGGCTTGACTTGTGTTTTTGCTTATTACAAGATTAATTACATTTTTCTAAAATGTTTAAACTTGTTTTTTTTGTTGGTTTTTTTTTTAGGTTGCAAAATCAAAGCACTGAGGGCGAAAACTAACACATACATCAAGACACCAGTTCGTGGAGAAGAGCCAGTGTTTATGGTGACTGGACGCAGAGAGGACGTTGCCATGGCAAGACGTGAGATCATATCTGCTGCCGAACACTTCTCCATGATAAGAGCTTCCCGAAACAAAGCCGGGACTGCATTCGGCAGTGCCCCAACTCTACCTGGCCAAGTCACCATCCGTGTCAGAGTTCCCTACAGAGTTGTTGGATTAGTAGTTGGACCCAAGGGGGCCACCATTAAGAGGATTCAGCAACAGACAAACACTTATATTATCACTCCAAGCCGTGACAGAGACCCAGTGTTTGAGATCACCGGGGCTCCAGGAAATGTGGAACGGGCACGAGAAGAAATTGAAACACATATTGCGGTACGAACTGGAAAAATCTTGGAATACAACAATGAGAATGACTTTCTGTCCAATAGTCCAGATTCTGGCATGGAAAGTAGATATCCAGAAAGCTGGAGAGTCCATAATACAGCTGCCGGTTGCAAACCTCTTTCCACCTTTAGACAAAACAGCCTAGGCTGCATTGGCGACTGTCCGGCAGAACCCGTTTACGAGACCCCACGACTGAATGATCAGAATGAATTCAACTACGGCTACTTGTTCCCCAACTATAAGCAGGATGTGTATTACAGTGTGGCCGAAACTGGAGGACCCATGTGGGGTGGACAAGAGAACAACAGCCCAACCCCAAGCATCTTCACCAAGCAGCAACGCTCGGGGAGCAGTGGCACCATCCAGACTAATGCCACCCAGAGGTCTCCAGAGTCCAACCTCACTAGCTTGCCAAGGAGGAACCAAGGAGAAACTCTACCAGGCTTCACCAAACTTAATGCCACTCGGAACTCTGTTTCTGGAAGCCGGGAGTGCATGGTATGTTTTGAAAGCGAGGTCACAGCTGCACTGGTGCCCTGCGGGCACAACCTTTTTTGCATGGAGTGTGCAGTACGCATCTGCGAACGTAATGAACCGGAGTGTCCAGTTTGTCACGCGTCCGCCACTCAAGCCATAAGGATATTTTCCTAAGAGACTTTCGGAAAAGGGAGAGGGAGGGTAAAGAGATGATGGACTTGTGGTGCATAGAGGTCAAGAAACAATATTTAAACTTCATTATAAAATCTTAACTATAATCAGAACTTTACAAAAAGATATCGGAAACTTTTTTTTTACTTTAATGATTACAAAAGGGTTGGAGACGGCCTTTCCAGCAGTCACAGCTAACCTATGGGCCAACAGTGGCCATGACAAACCAATTTCTGGAGTCCAGGTGTAACCTATATGTTTTTGGACTTTCTTTTTGAACGAGAAGAGTTTTTAAAGAACAAGTTCTTTCTCAGTGGTAGCTGTAAAACCACCGAGATTTGTCTTCGACTGTTTTTTTTTTCTTTGTTGAATCGAGCTCCGTCAACCTCTACCGCGATTTCAACATATGCAGCTGAAAGATATAACTTTGGTCTCTTATATCGAAGGGTCAAGTTGAAAGAGGGGTCCAGCTGAGGTCAGAGATTTCTCTTTCTAAATTGCCCTTCATAAGCACTATAGGAGATTTACCTCTGTGAAGTTAGAGCGGGCAGCGTTGTGCTGATTGAAAAACCAATGGATGCAGAATGAAGGGCACTCAGGGGTACTACCAGCCAGGTTAGATTACAGGGCATTTACAGGCCCCACTTTAGGTGCCCTCTGATGCCTTTCTTCACTTTCTGCCTGACTAAATATTGACGGGAATTTATTTCATCATTACAAGCAAAAAGTAGGAACAAAAAATAAAAACAAAAACTATCAATCTCTGGGAATCTGCAACATGAGGACACAACGATTACCTCACACTCTACAGAATGCAGCTCAATCTACCGTTTGCAGTTTTATTGTCATTTGCTGTAAGGAAGATTCTGAATTCAGATGTAAAATTCCTGCCGGTTTTAATTTTTAGCACCAGGACAAGAAACAAAACTCAACAATCAGGACTTTATATGCATGGAGGTCTTGCTTTTCTAAGAAAATAAAATAAAAAACAAACAAAAATAAAAAAGACTTTGATTTTACTGTGCACTGAAGCTGGGCCATCAGGATTCCTGGTCCTCCTCAACTCAGACAACTGCCGCTTCATCTGTTCGGCCTTGGTGGCCATCTTGAGACAAATACAACCTTTTTTATTTTTATTTTTTTTAAGCGGGAGCACTGGTATTTAGAAAGGGAGGAACACTAAACTTCCACACGTAACTATGAAACTTTTTGTTTTCATTTTTTTTTGTTTTTCTTTCTTAATGAATGCAAAGAAAAATAAATAACATTTCAAATTATTTTCTTCCTCTTAACTGGACCAGACGGAACATTTTAAAGAAAATGCTGAAACGTTGGACCAAAGTTTTATGTGCTGGAAAAAAAAAAGTTAGAGGGTGCCATGTTTTAGTCTTCAGCTGTTTATGAAGATGTTTAAGACCACTTGTCAAGTTAGTTTCCTCTTGCCCATGGGATCATACAAGATGAGAGGCAGTCTAGCCAGGGGGGTTGTTCTATAGACTGCTTCGTATTTCCCGCCCCATCCACCTTCCAGGGTTACATTTATCCCAATTTATGGTGCTTCCCGGATGATTGTTTTATTTTTTCTTAGCTATGTGATTTTTGGGACTAGAACAACACTTGATCATGGCATAGACGGCGCAAGGAACTCCTTCAGACTGTTTTCAATTTGTGAACTGTATAATATCCACAGTCGCCATATCAGAAAGTCACATTGAGACATCTTCATGCCATTTTCCAGTGGTGATAACGTTCCATCACTTCTGATCCCTACCAGAGGAGATCCTGTCCTTCATCTCACCATTGGGCCATAGGGCAGGAACTTTTGTTACATTGCACCTGTGAAAGAACCTTCCCAAGTCTTTCATCAAAACACTATTCTACTTCAATTGCATAAGAATGTAGGCACTAGGGATGTAATATTTGTGTGACACCCCTCCACTTTCTCCACCTCCTCCAACAACAAAAAGTTTATGAAATTGATGCAGGAGGGGAGGATATACCCAAATATTTTTAGTTTTATTTTATTTTGGAAACCTGACTCTTCAACATGTTACCTGTCATTTTAATTTAAAAAAAATTTTTTTTTAGAATTCAAACACGTTTTCGAATTTATGTAGCAATCATAACGCCTTCTTACAAATTAGCAGTATTTTTATTTTTTTTTACCAAATGTAGCAATTTACTTTGAAAAAAAGGGACATAACGAGAAAAAAATATTTCAGGTCAGTTTCGAGGGAACTGCTTAGTCAGATCTCAAGAGGATCAACTCCATGACAGAACTTTTTTTTTTTTTCTTTTTGAGTCTACGGTGTCACTAGTGCAGTTAAATATTTAATGCCGCTTTCAAAGATTTCTAATGTCTTTATAAAGATAAGTCTTCAGTGAGAATGTATCTGCTGCACTGGAGCACATTAATCTTTCCTACCATTCAAAGTAGTCTATGCTATATAGCTTTAGGTAAAACTTTTCTGCTTGTATTACTACAACCTGTACCCCCTGGATTTACTAGAACAAAAAAAAAAAAGCTAACAAAAAAAATAATTCCTGGCATAATTTCTCTCAACTTCTTCTGAAGGTTTTAGGTTGCATGCAAAAAGCACTTTGGGGAATGGCCTGCATGAATCAGGACTTTGGAGTCATTTTATTACTTCATAAAAATTGGTTTATTGAGAACCTAGCACTACGTTTTTTCAGGTCTCACCAGTCATATTGGAGGCAATGTTTCTTAATATTTTATTAGGGTCTGTTGGCCACTGCTCAGGCCTTAAAATGTCTGTACTCTTTTCCAAACTTAAAGATGTAACTCTACCTTACGGGGGTGGAAGCCAATTTGTTCATGGAGAAATGGCAATATCACTGGCCACATGGTGATGTCATCAGCTCTTCATGAATATATAGGCTAAAGTCCATCCTGATGACAAATACTTTCTGGGAGAAGGCCTGCTTAACATTTCATGACCTCAACTTTTTGAGAAAATGTTATTTTTTTTTCAAAGGTTGAAATCCAAGAGCTCTATGGGAAGAGGAAATATAGGAAGAGTGCAAACATGGACTTCTTGCTTGGCTAGTCCTCAGAAGTTCCTCTTACACTCTTTTGGCATGAATGTCAGTAACCCATGGCAGTCAATCAGAGTTCTGGGGTCATTTTCTAAACTGCACTAAGAGACTGTCCCTCCCTAATCTTGTTGCTGTGGGTCACTACATTGTATGCATTTTTTTCCAATTCTCCCTCTCGTGTCTTTACATTTCAAAGTCCTTTTTACATGTGAATATAGTGACATTTATGGCACTTAACTGCTCGGTGTGGGGGACCCCCTTAATTTGGGGTTTGTACATTTTATTTTTCCCCTCGTGCCAGATGACTATTAGTGTTTAAGATGGGATTCTCTGCTTGAACACACACACAGGATTATTTTTTTTGTAAATCTGTACCTATACTACATGGTGTTGAACAATTATTTGGATCGAGTTTGTTGACCTGGGTCACCTCATAATTATGGGCCGAAGACCTCTCTTAAAAACATGGTGTAGGCAGTCTTTTTGTATTTATGACCACACCTTCCCATGAATGACTGGGATTGAGTTCACCCTTGTTCATGTTTTATGGGTAAAAAAATGGCTGTCCTCATCTGTAGCTCATCAGTGCCATGTATTGGGTATATTTTTTTTCTATTTTTTTTTTCTCTTTTAGGTCAAATACTGAACCTTTTGGGTTATACATAACTAGTTCTAAAAACCCATAAAAAAAATACAAAACCCCATGCCGAATTTTTGACACCCAACCCTGTCTTGTGTTTTTGGAACTGATATCAAAATTTACAACTGAAATATTCAATAAAAATGATCAGACAAATTGATACATTTCGGGGGCTTCCACAACAATATTGTGGGTGACAAGATTGCCTTTTTTATTTCCACTATAACAGAAAAGTCGGGTGTATTTGCCAAACCGCCCACCGTTCACCAGACTTTTATATTCTACCTTTTTGAATCCAAGTTTTAATCCATCTCCATTGAAGAATGTAGGACGACACATCTATAGACACTAGAAAGAGAGATATAGAACAATATACAGAATGACGCAAAAAATATACTGTGATATGATCATCAAAAATTATATAGACAAATGTTTTATTCTACACAAAGACCAAATTTTCTTTATATTTAAGGAAGCAGTATAAAATAGTTTTACTTTGCCCCCAAGATTTTAAAAGAAATGGTATTTAAAGAAATAAGTTTGGAGGGGAGATTTTTTTTTTAAATTATTTAAAAGTTTATTCATAACCCATGAGGAGGACACGACTGTTAATAGATCTGTATCTATTTCGTTTTTAATCAAAAAGTAAAATAAAAAAAAATAAAATAAATAAAAATAGAGGCAAAAAAAGATTAAAGGACACTGCTTAAAAATTAGATCATTTCTTTATAATTTAATATTATATTTTAATAAATGCATTTATTACATGTAAATGTAAGCAGGACACATGCGCTGAAGAAAAATAATACTTTTTATTGGGTAATTTATTAAAAGAAAGGATTTTATTTTATGATAAAGTAATCCTTAAGCTTTCGAAACATAGATATGTAGACAGGAGAAAAAAAAACGAAAAAAAAAAAAACTTTTTGTAGCCAGATTTTAAAACATAAGTATTTCTTTTTTTTAAAAAAAAGGTAAAAAAAACTTTTTAGTGTGCCGGACATTTTTGCTGTTGCTGAAGAATTAGCTATTATTGCCTTGTCTTGTGATTTTATCACATCATTGTGTTTTAGAGAGTATTGAACAATTAATGCCTTCATGCCTAATGAAAACTTCCCACAATGGTTTGGGCCCCGATGAACGCTGCAAAGCGGCGGGTCTGGGGCTTGTCCGGCCATTAAGGAGTTAGTTTGACCCACCAGCGTCAAAGAGGCTTTAATACACCGCGTGCTGTTTTAGTGATGTAAATGCAATATATTGTAGCTGGGGATGTTAGAAGCTTATACAGTGACTTAGGTAGCTCATCGTACGCTTCATTTTTTGGGTAGACCAGCAAAAATGTTGTTGCTTTAACGGTTCTGGAAGTCCACATTTTTGTGTGTGTTATTCCGAAGTTTCTTTTTTTATTTTGTGTGTGTGTTTTTTTTATATATATATATTTTTTTTATTTCTTCTGTCCCATCCTAACATTGTGGTTTTGAGGGGTGACAGTTCTACGGTTACTTTGGTTTGCTAGGAAATGTGTCAGGAGACTGCAGGATAGAATTGTGAATGCTTGTGTCAGAAATACACTCAACTTGCCTAATTTTTCTTTTTTTTTTTTTTTTGTGGTTCAGTATTACCTCTGGAACACCATGATACATTCTCTGATTGAAATCTATACAACCCCCAACATGAAGAAGACACCAAAATTGTACTGGGTGCCATTTTGTTTTTTAACTATTGTTTATTTTTTATTATTATTATTATTATTATTATTACAAACAAATACTTGTAGCACTGAATCACAATCTTCAGGTCCACAATTCCTCTTTTTTTTTAAAGATTTTTTTTTTCTTAATTTACAAGTGAAATTCAGTCCTTCCACAGACTGTACAAAATCTGTCATCACAAATGTATCAAGTCATTGATATTATCTCAGTTGTATCTACAAGGATAGATATCGATACATGAGAGAATTTTTTTTGTCAATCTCCTCTATACCAAGCGTCAAATATCGTCCATTTGATACCTTAATGAAAGGATACGGGCCGGTAAAATAAGGGAGCACCATTTTCCTCCAGAACTGACCACAGATCACTGACATTGGCACTGGTTTCCCAGTTGCTCCCTCCTTACCCATCCCAAGACTTCTGAACTTTTTGTATAGACATTTTTTGAACAACGATTCTTCATTATGAGGAAGCAAAGGGACTTATCTGGGAAGGAGGCAGACCATTATTTTATTTAGGTTTTTGGAAAGCATGAGGGTACCTTTTAGTTCTAAGAAACATGTGGGTTAGATCCCCCAACCTTCATTGTGTAGAGTTAAGAGACTCGGAAGTTAGAAAAACCTTCATTATGTCAAAAGCAACATAGAAAATTACTGTAAAGTTTTAACCCTTTATTACAAACCGTGTCCTTTTGTGTAAGAGGCCATGACGAGATATTAGACTAAACCCGTAGACCACTGAAGAGAGAAATAGAATTGATCGGTTCTTCCGTCCGAGAGGATTGAAAAAGAAGCGGTAAAATATTACATTTTGTATTTTTTTTTTATGTAATTTTTATTAAAAAAAATTTGTTTGTATTTTCTTAACCAGGTTACCAAAATGTAAGGCGTTTTCTTAAATAATGAATTGCATGTATATACATTTTAGGTAATAATGAAATTTATTTTATTTGATTTTTACTCTGCGACGCTGTTTGTAACCTTAAACAAAAAAAAACAAAAAACAGCCCAGCAATAAACTGTGCACTAAAGGAGAGAATTGCTAGCAAACGTGTAGCCAAATGTGGATTATGGGGTTATTTTAAACCCCCAAGTATTTCTAGGGGGGAACAGTCCCTCCAGAAATTACTTTTTTTTTTTTTTTTTTTTTACATTTTGTTGAAGGACTTTAAGTATTTTTTAATATGTGTGGTTGGTATTTAATCTTGTATGTGCAGGGGTTAAAGTCCAAATATTTTTTCCCTCCCCGCCCCTCACAAGTTTTATTTTATTTTTTTATTTGTTTTTATTTTATACATTAAAACCAAAAAAAATTTTTTTTTTGTAAGAGTTCTATCTTAATTCCTGTGCAGAAGGGTGGGCTTTTATACCTAGATTTTGTGTTTCACATTGTAAACAAAAATACAAACTATTCCTACTATAGCACTTAATATATTGGAGTAAAAAGGTCAAGCTTAGTAGACGTGTGCCCAGCTTGTCCCATAACAGTTTTTTTTTGCAAATAGCTTTAACATTTAGGGCCCAGTAACAATAAGCATTCTGAGCCAAAATGCATAGGCGGAAATACAATAAAATTAAAAAAGAATTAAAAAAAAAAAAAAATTTAATCAATACAAAAAAGTATATAGAGGATAAAACAAACCAGGATGGCTATTTAATAATCTTATGAAATGGGAAGATTTATGACATAGATGACTCGCTGGTGTCTTATAACACATTCATACTTCATTTTTATTTTTTTTACCTCATTTATTCAGTTTACAGTGGGTGTCCGGGTACAAGACTGTATCTGCCCAGCTGTTTCTTATTTTTTTTTTTTTTTTTTTTTACTTGAACAAAACTGAATGAAATTCTGTCTTGAGAGATATAATCACACTTCATGCACTTTATATTCTTTTTATTATAATTTTTCCTCTTAAATACATTTCATGAGATAAAAATATACAAATGGAAAGAGAAAAGGGGGTAAGGGTCAAAGTATATGCATAAAATATATACAGCGCTGTTTTTATATCTTATGTAAAGAAAAAAAATCAGATGAAATAGTCTTGTTCTTCCGCTGCATTTTTCATTTTCTTTGGAAGGAATGAAACAAACTAAAAAGGCACCTGAACAAATCCGTGAATCAGTAACTTCCAGTGATGGGTCCCTGTATTGTACCCATGGCGGTCCCCAATGCTTTCATGACTGGTTCTCTTCTACCACTAATACATAGTATACGTGTAGTCGTGCGGTTCACTCCTGTATCTCTCCAGTTCTGGGGATGTCTCGAGAACCTCGTATAGTTTTGGTTAAACTTACTGACGTGCCACCCATCAAAATCACAGGGCGCTTTAATCCCATCAAGAAGTTTCCCATAAATTCCTTGAGATATGAGGATTTGGCGGGACGCGCCCATTGACCATCCATGTTATCCAATCTTAAACACATGAGCCGTTTACAGAACGTAGACTTAGTCCTGATTTTTGGATGTCTTCATTTTTATGTTTTCATATTTTTTTATTTGTATTTTTTTTTTAAAGCAGATAGTTAAAGCATACATGATGTTGCACAAGTTGTAGAAAACAAAGAAGGGAAGGGTTAATGTATTAAATGTGCTGAATTGACATTAAGAACTTAATTTTATTAAAGTATTATTACTTACACGTGTGTCTGTCTTTTATTATATTATTGTGTGTGTGTGTGTATATATATATAGTGATATCACTGCTCTCTCTATATCCCGGAGATATGGTGTGTATACTGATCACTATAGTGACCTTTCATCACCAGTGATGTATACACAGTTATATCACTGCTCTATATCCCAGAGATCTGGTGTCTAGTACTGATCACTATAGTGACCTCAGCACCAGTGATCACAGTTTCCATATGTGCCTCCCACTTGTTAAGGGACCAAAGGTAATGGGACAATTGCCTTCTCATCTGTTCCATGGCCAGGTGTGTGTTATTCCCTCATTATTTCAATTACAATGAGCAGATAAAAGGTCCAGAGTTTATTTCAAATGTGCTATTTGCATTTGGAATCTGTTGCTGTCAACTCTCAAGATGAGATCCAAAGAGCTGTCACTATCAGTGAAGCAAGCCATCATTAGGCTGAAAAAACAAACCCATCAGAGAGAGCCAAAACATTAGGCGTGGCCAAAACAACTGTTTGGAACATTCTTAAAAAGAAGTAACAAACCTGTGAGCTCTGTAACACCAAAAGACCCGAAAGACCAAGGAAAACAACTGTGGAGGATGAGTGAAGAATTATTTCCCTGGTGAAGAAAACCCCCTTCACGACAGTTGGCCAGATGAAGAACACTCTCCAGGAGGTAGGTGTATGTGTGTCAAAGTCAACAATCAAGAGAAGACTTCACCAGAGGGAATACAGAGAGTTCACCACAAGATGGAAACCATTGGGGAGCCTCAAAAACAGGAAGACAGATTAGAGTTTGCCAAAGACATCTAAAAAAGCCTTCACAGTTCTGGAACAACATTCTATGGACAGATGAGGCCAAGATCAACTTGTACCAGAGTGATGGGAAGAGAAGAGTCTGGAGAAGGAAGATGATCCTAAGCATACACCTCATCAGTAAAGCATGGTGGTGATAGTGTAATGGCATGGGCGTGTATGGCTGCCAATAGAACTGCTTCTCTTGTATTTATTGATGGTGTGACTGCTGACAAAAGCAGCAGGATGAATTCTGAAGTGTTTCGGGCAATATTATCTGCTCATTCAGCAAAATGCTTCAGAACTCTTTGGACGGCGCTTCTCAGTGCAGATGGACAATGACCATAAACAAACGGCAAAACCAACCAAAGAGTTTATTAAGGGAAATAAGTGGAATGTTATGTAATGGCCAAGTCAATCACCTGACCTGAATGAGCATGAATTTCACTTGCTGAAGACAAAACTGAAGGGAAAATGCCCCAAGAATAAGCAGGAACTGAAGAGTTGCAGTAGAGCCTGGCAGAGCATCACCAGGGATGAAACCAGCAATGTCTGCTGATGCCTGTGTTCCAGACTCCAGGATGTAATTGACTTCAAAGGATTTGCAACCAAGTATTAAAAAGTGAAAGTTTGATTTATGATTATTATTCTTTCCCATTACTATTGGTCCCTTAACAAGTGGGAGGCACATATCCAGAGTGTTGTAATTCCTACACCGTTCACCTGATTTGAATGTCAATACCCTCAAATTAAAGCTAACAGTCTGCAGCTCAAGCACATCTTGTTCGTTTCATTTCAAATCCATTGTGGGGGTGTATAGAGCTAAAAAATTTAGAATTGTGTTGATGTCCCAATATTTATGGACTTGACTGCATATATAACAGTGATATCACTGTGCTTAAAAAAAATAAAGGGAACACTAAGATAAAACATCCTAGACCTGAATGATTGAATTCATTGTATGAAATACTTTTAGTCTTTACATAGTTGAATGCGCTGACAACAAGATCACACAAATTATCAATGGAAATCAAATTTATTAACCCATGGAGGTCTGGATATGGAGTCACACTCAAAATCACAGTGGAAAACCCCACTACAGGCTGATCCAACTGTATGTAATGTCCTTAACCTATTGGGGACGAAGGGCGTATGCATACGCCCTTGCGTCCTGGTACTTAAGGACGAAGGGCGTATCCATACGCCCGTGGGAATTTCGGCCCCCGCCGGGCGGGGACCGGGCTGGGGTGACTGCTGATATCTATCAGCAGGCACCCTGTGCAAATGCCCAGGGGGGTCATTAGACCCCCCCCCATGTCAGCGATCGGCGCAATTCACACTTGCGATTTGCGCCGATTCTGGGTCATTACGGATCTATGGTGACCCGGAATAGAAGGGGGATCGCGGGTGTCTAAGACACCCACGATCCCACTAAAGCGATAGGAGTGAGGTGGCAGAGTTGCCACCCCTCCTATCTCTGCTATTGGTGGTCTAGACGCGACCACCAATAGCAGATCTGGGGCGGGGGGGGGTTACTTTCGTTTTCCCCGTCCTGCCCTCCCACAATAGGCGGAGCAGAACGGGGAAAACGAAGAGGAGCGGCGCCGGAGTCCACTTACCCCTCCGGAGGCAGCGAAGCGACCGGGATCGGTGGGCGTCGACGGAGATCTGCAGCGGCGTGCGGCAGAAGAGGACGGCTCACGGAAGCCGGTGAGTAGTTGCCTAGCAACATCTAGAGGGCTACAGTCTGAGACCACTATAGTGGTCTCTAGACTGTAGCCCTCCAGATGTTGCAAAACTACAACTCCCAGCATGCCCAGACAGCTGTTTGCTGTGTGGGCATGCTGGAATTTGTAGTTTTGCAACAGCTGGAGGTCTGCAGTTTAGAGACCACTGCACAAGTGATCTCTATACTGCCCTCTAGATCTTGCAAAACTAGAACTCCTAGCATGCCCACACAGCTGTTTGCTGTCTGGGCATGCTGGGAGTTGTAGTTTTGCAACATCTGGAGGTCCACAGTTTGGAGATCACTGTTCAGTGGTCTCTAAATTGTAGCACTCCAGATGTTGCAAAACTACAAATTCCAGCATGCCCACACAGAAAACAGCTGTCTCGGCATGCTGGGAGTTGTAGTTGCGTACCTCCAGCTGTTGCATAACTACATCTCCCAGCATGCCCTTCTGTGATCAGTCATGCTGGGAGTTGTAGTTTTGCAACAGCTGGAGGCTCACTGGTTGGAAAATACTGAGTTAGGTAACAGAACCTAACTGAAGGTTTTCCAACCAGTGTGCCTCCAGCTGTTGCAAAACTACAACTCCCAGCATGTACTGACAGACCGTGCATGCTGGGAGTTGTAGTTTTGAAACAGCTGGAGGTTTGCCCCCCCATGTGAACGTACAGGGTACATTCACACGGGCGGGTTTACAGCAAGTTTCCTGCTTCAAGTATGAGCTGCGGCAAATTTTTCGCCGCAGCGCAAATTCCTAGCGGGAGACTCACCGTAACTCGCCAGTGTGAATGTACCCTAAAAACACTACACTACACTACCACCTAATAAAGAGTAAAACACTACATATACACCCCCTTACACTGTCCCCCCCAATAAAAATGAAAAACGTATTGTACAGCAGTGTTTCCAAAACGGAGCCTCCAGCTGTTGCAAAACAACAACTCCCAGCATTTCCGGACAGCCACTGACTGTCCAGGCATGCTGGGAGTTTAGCAACAGCTGGAGGCACCCTGTTTGGGAATCACTCCTATGTCCACCCCTATGCAATCCCTAATTTAGTCCTCAAATGCGCATGGTGCTCTCTCACTTTGGAGCCCTGTCGTATTTCAAGGAAACAGTTTAGGGCCACATATGGGGTATTTCCGTACTCAGGAGAAATTACACTACAAATTTTGGGGGGCTTTTTCTCCTTTTACCCCTTATGAAAAGGAAAAGTTGGGGTCTACACCAGCCTGTTTGTGTAAAAAAAAAATTTTTTACACTAACATGCTGGTGTTGCCCTTTACTTTTTATTTTCACAAGAGGTAAAAGGAAAAAAAAGACCCCCAAAATTTGTAACGCAATTTCTCCTGAGTACAGAAATACCCCATATGTGGGCGTAAAATGCTCTGCGGGCGCATAACAAGGCTCAGGAGTGAGAGCGCACCATGTACATTTGAGGTCTAAATTGGTGATTTGCACAGGGGTGGCTGATTTTACAGCGGTTCTGACATAAACCCCAAAAAATACCCACATGTGACCCCATTTTGGAAACTACACCCCTCACGGAATGTAATAAGGGGTACAGTGAGCATTTACGCCCCACAGGGGTCTGACAGATTTTTGGAACAGTGGTACGTGAAAATGAAAAAATTTATTTTTTTGTTTTCACAGCCCACTGTTCCAAAGATCTGTCAAACGCCAGTGGGGTGTAAATGCTCACTGTACCCCTTATTACATTCCGTGAGGGGTGTAGTTTCCAAAATGGGGTCACATGTGGGGGGGTTCACTGTTCTGGCACCACGGGGGGCTTTGTAAATGCACATGGCCCCCGACTTCCATTCCAAACAAATTATCTCTCTAAAAGCTCAATGACGCTCCTTCTCATCTCATTCTCATTGTAGTTCGCTCGCAGTGCACTTGACGTCCAAACATGGGTTATTCCATACTCAGAAGAAATGGGGTTACAAATTTTGGGGGGCATTTTCTCCTATTACCCTTTGTAAAAAAGTTAAATTTGGGGAAAAACCAGCATTTTAGTGGAAAAATATTTTTTTCCATTTACACATCAGACTTTAACAAAAAGTTGTCAAACACCTGTGGGGTGTTAAGGCTCACCGTACCCCTTGTTACGTTCCTTGAGGGGTGTTGTTTCCATAATAGTGTGCGATGTGGGGGGTTTTGCTGTCCTGGCACCATAGGGGCTTCCTAAATGGGACATGCCCCCCAAAAACCATTTCAGAAAAACTCACTCTCCTAAATTCCATTGTTGCTCCTTCGCTTCTGAGCCCTCTACTGCGCCCGCCGAACACTTGACATACACATATGAGGTATTTTCTTACTCCAGAGAAATTGGGTTACACATTTTGAGAGGATTTTTTTCCTTTTACCCCTTGTAAAAATTCAAAAACTGGGTTTACAAGAACATGCCAGTGTAAAAAATGAAGATTTTGAATTTTCTCCTTCACTTTGCTGCTATTCCTGTGAAACACCTAAAGGGTTAACACACTTACTGAATGTCATTTTGAATACTTTGAGGGGTGCAGTTTTTATAATGGGGTCATTTATGGGGTATTTCTAACCAGAAGACCCTTCAAATCCACTTCAAACCTGAACTGGCCCCTGAAAAATTCCGATTTTGAAAATTTTGCGAAAAATTGGAAAATTGTTGCTGAACTTTGAAGCCCTCTGATGTTTTCCAAAAGTAAAAACTCATCAATTTTATGATGCAAACATAAAGTAGACATATTGTATATGTGAATATATAATTTAATATCCATATTCCTTATAAGCAGAGAGCTTCAAAGTTAGAAAAATGCTAAATTTTCAAATTTTTCATGAAATTTTTGAATTTTTCACCAAGAAAGGATGCAAGTATCGCCAAAAATTTACCACTAACATAAAGTAGAATATGTCACGAAAAAACAATTTCGGAATCAAATTTATAAGTAAAAGCATCCCAGAGTTATTAATGCCTAAAGTGACAGTGGTCAGATTTGCAAAAAATGCTCCCGTCCTTAGGGTCATAATGGGCTCCGTCCCCAAGGGGTTAAAATAAGTCAAAATGAGGCTCAGTAGTGTGTGTGTGGCCTCCACGTGCCCGTATGATCTCCCTACAACGCCTGGGCATGCTCCTGATGAGGTGATGGGTTGTTGCCCTCCTACGGCCTCCTCCACGTCTCCTGATGTACTGGCCTGTCTCCTGGTAGCGCCTCCATGCTCTGGACACTACGCTGACAGACACAATAAACCTTCTTACCACAGCTCGCATTGATGTGCCACCCTGGATGAGCTGCACTACCTGAGCCACTTGTGTGGGTTGTAGACTCCATCTCCTACTACCACTAGAGTGAAAGCACCGCCAACCTTCAAAAGTGACCAAAACAGCCAGGAAGCATAGGAACTGAGAAGTGGCCTGTGGTCACCACCTGCAGAACCACTCCTTTATTGGGGGTGTCTTGCTAATTGCCTATAATTTCCACCTGTTGTCTGTTCCATGTGGAATTGATTGTCAATCAGTGTTCTTCCTGAGTGGACAGTGGGATTTCACACAAATGTCAGTGACTTGGAGTTACATTGTGTGGTTTGTGTTCCCTTTATTTTTTTTGAGCAGTGTATATATGTCTACATATACATTGACCCCCCCCCCCCAACTACGATGGCCCCGACATACGATAACTTCAACATACGATGGCCTCTCAGAGGCCATCGCATGTTGAATGCAGCATCAACATACAATGTTTTTGCATGTCGGGGCCATCGCAAAAACGCCCCCACTGCCCCGGACCGTCCTCTTCAGGATCCCCTTCATGGCCGTTGCTCTCCTTTCTTCATCATCACGTCGCTGCGCACGCGATGTCCCGTCATCCAATAGGAGTGGCGTGCGCAGCGAGGTGATGACAGCGATGAAGAGCGTCGATCCCAGGCAGCAGAGATGGTCCAGCGCAGCGGGGACACCCCGATGACGCGGTGACAGCGATGGAGGGCGACATCCAGGGCAGCGGTGACGGTCCGGAGCGGCGGTAACAGGTGAGTATAACTTCCTATACTTAACATTGCACGGATCCCTCAACATACAATGGTTTCAACTAACGATGGTTCATTTGGAACCAATTACCATCGTATGTTGAGGGACCACTATATATGTGTATATAGTGATGTATATGTGTATATAGACTGTGCTGTCTATATCCTGGTGTTTAGTACTGATCACTATAGTGACCTCTCACCAGTTCTGCATACTGCACTATTCCTCTTCTCAATTGTGAATGAATTGCTGATTGAGCCTCAGGCATAAGTGTGAACAGAGCTGGAGTTCCATTTAATCTCAGAGGCTGGAAACCTGTATAGGCCTAATCTTTACCACAGCTGAGGGTTTGTTACAGTTGCATGCAGTCTATACAATCCTCAGTGACCTAAGTCCATCACTAGCAATGATCTCTCTCCTTATCTGGGACTTTTATAATAATTAGTATGTTTAACCCCTTAAGGATAGAGGGCATACATGTACGCACTTCACTCGCTCCTTCTATATGACGCGCACTTAGCTCCACGCGCTCATAATGGAATGGTCTCTGTGGCCACCTGGACCCGTGGCTAATGCCGGACATCACCGATCACGGTGATGCCCAGCATTAACCCCTTAGATGCCACAATCAACTTTGATCTAAAATTTAGAAAGGAACAAACAACAAAACAACCTTTGCTGTTCAGCGGTGCTGATCGGGACCTCTGCGGTGAAATCGCGGTGTCCTGATTAGCTGGGAATACGGTGGGAGGGCCCTTAGCTGGCTCCTAGCTGTCCGATCGGTTCTCAAAGGCTCCAGTCAGCTATGGCAGGCTGGAGCAATCAAGCACCAATAACACTGATCACTGCTGTTCTATGGCATGGCATTGTTTAGTGTATGCATTCTAAGAATTGCATGTAATAATCCCCTATGGGGACTGAAAAATTATGTTTAAATTTTTTTTTAAAAATTGTGATTTAACCCCTTCCCTAATAAAAGTTTGAATCATCCCCCTTTTCCCATTTAAGAAAAAGGAAACAAAACTAAACATATGTGGTATTGGTGCCTGTGCATAAATGTCCGAACTTTAAAAATATAACGTTAATTAAACTGCACAGTCAATGGCGTATACGTAAAAATATACCAAAGTCCAGAATTACACATTTTTGGTCACTTTGTATACTTTTTTTTATAAAAAAGCGATCAACAAGTCCCATCAAAACAAAAATTGTATCAAACTACAGATCAAAAAATACAGATACAAAAAATGACCCTCACACATATCCATATACGGAAAAATAAAACCATTATAGGGGTCAGAAGAGGCCAATTTTAAACATACTAATTTTCATATAAAAAGTTAATTCATTAAAAGTAATAAAACTAAATAAAACCTATATAATTTGGGGACTGTTGTAACTGTATGGACCTACAGAATAAAGAGAGTGTGTCATTTTAACCGAAAAGTGCACTGCATATAATCGGAAGCCCCCAAAAGTTACAAAATTGCTCTTTTTGGCACAAAAAACAAGCCCTCATATGGGTCTGTAGGCGAAAAATAAAAGCATTATGATTTTTAGAAGGTGAGGAGGAAAAACAAAAGCGCAAAAATGAAAAAAATTAAAAAGACAGGGAGTCCACTCCCTTTCTATAACGTGGGGCCACAGCAGGTCGGGCCCGGCCTATAACGTGGGGCCACAGAGGCCGGGACCCATGACTAATAGTGTGCGGCACTGATCACACTGAAGTGAAACTACCCTCGGCTAGCTCAGTGGGCTGTTCGGGACCACCGCAGTGAAATCACGGCATTCCAAACAGCTGTGGGACACGAGGAGGGGTCCCTTACCTTCCTCCTGGTGTCCGATTTGCGGAATGACTGCTCAGTGCCTGAAATCCAGGCATGAGCATTCAAGCGGCAGAATCATCGATCAATGGTTTCCTATGAGAAACCATTGATCAATGTAAAAGATCAGTGTGTGCAGTGTTATAGGTCCCTATGGGAGCTATAACATTGCTAAAAGAGTGGAAATAAAAAGTTAATAAAGATCATTTAACCCCTTCCCTAATAAAAGTTTTAATCGCCCCGTTTTCCCATTTTAAAAAAAGGAAACAAGAATAAACATATGTGGTATGGTCACGTGCAGAAATGTCCGAAATTATAAAAATATTTTGTTAATTAAACTGCTTGATCATTGGCGAAAAAAATTCCAAAGTCCAAAATAGCGTATTTTTTGGTCCCTTTTTATATCATGAAAAAAATGAATAAAAAGCGATCAAAAAGTCCAAACAATACAAAAATGGTACCGCTAAAAACTTCAGATCACTGCACAAAACATTAGCCTTCATACCGCCCTGTACACGGAAAAATAAGTTATAGGGGTCAAAAGATGACAATTTTTAAACATATATATTTTCCTTCATGTAGTTATGATTTTTTCCAGAAGTAATACAAAATCAACCTATATAAGTAGGTGATCATTTTAATCTTATGGACCTACAGAATAAAGAGAAGGTGTCATCTTTACCAAAAAATGTTCTATGTAGAAACAGAAGCCCCCAAAATTGACGACAAAATTGTGTTTTTTCTTCAATTTTGTCGCACAATGATTTTTTTTTCCGTTTCGCCGTAGATTTTTGGGTAAAATGACTGATGTCACTACAAAGTAGAATTGGTGGTGCAAAAAATAAGCCATAATATGGATTTTTAGGTGCAAAATTGAGAGAGTTAGGATTTTTAAAGGTAACGAGGAAAAAATGAAAGTGGAAAAACCCCTGGTCCTTAAGAGGTTAAAGGGGTACTCCGGTGGGAAAAACATTTTTTTGAACCAACTGGTGCCAGAAAGTTAAACAGATTTGTAAATTACTTCTTTTTAAAGGAGAACTGCAGCGCAAATCTTTTAACTCCTCCTGTGCCTGGGCTGCACAAACGAAAAAAACTAAAAACTTTAACTCTCCTTCCTATGTTCCCCTGTTGCGCCGATATCTGGTCCTGCTCCGCCGCTGCTGCTCGGCTTCCTAGGCTCGGAACATCACACTGCAGTCATCATATCGCCGTCTGCAGCGATGTCCCGCCTCGGCCGGTGATAGGCTGTGCGCACTGTCATGTAAGTAGCCTGGGCCCCGCCTCCTCCCTGTTTTCCGGGCTCCTTACAGGACCGTGCGCTCAGCCTATCACCGGCCGAAGCGGGCAATCACTGCGGCCAGCGATACGATGACTGCAGTCTGACGTTCTGAGCTTAAGAAGCAGGGAGCCGAGCAGCAGCGGAGGAGCGGGATGCCGATATCGAGGCAATGAGGGAACATAGGAAGGGGAGTTAAAGTTTTTTTTTTTTTTAATTTTTGCAGCCCGGGCACAGGAAAAGTTAAAAGATTTGCGCCTCGGTTCTCCTTTAACCTCTTAAGGACTTAGGGCGTACCTGTACGCCCTAAGCCCGGTCCCGGTGTGAAAAACAGGGTCACGCCGTGACCCTGCATCACACCGGGTCGGTCCCGGCTGCTAACGATAGCCGGGACCCTGGGTTAACAGCGCTGTTAACCCTTCAGATGCGGCAATCAAAGTTGACCGGCGCGTCTGAAAACGAAAGTAAACTGTTCCCGGCAGCTCAGTCGGGCTGATCGGGACATCGCAATAAAATCGCGATGTTCCGATCAGCTGGGACGCAGGCGGAGGTCTCCTTACCCCTCTCCGCAGCGTCCGATCGCCGATTGATTGCTCCAAGCCTGAGCTACAGGCTTGAACAATCGAGCTCCTATCTGACTGATCCGTGCAAAGCTATGGCTTTGCAGGGCTCAGCATAGGAGATCAGTGTGTGCAGTGTTATGGGTCCCTATGGGAGCTATAGCACTGCAAAAAAAAAAGTGAAAAAAAAAAGTGAACAAAGGTAATTTAACCCCTTCCCTATTAAAAGTTTGATCACCTCCCTTTTCCCATTAAAAAAAAAACTGTGTAAATAAAAATAAACATATGGGGTATTGCTGCGTGCGAAAATGTCCGAACTATTAAAATATATCGTTAATTAAATTGCACGGTCAATGGCGTGCACGCAAAAAAATTCCAAAGTCCAAAATAGTGCATTTTTGATCACTTTTTATATCATGAAAAAATTTATAAAAAATCGATCAAAAAGTCCGATCAATACAAAAATGGTACCGATAAAAACTTCAGAACACGGCGCAATCATACCGGCCCATACGCGGAAAAATAAAAAAGTTATAGGGGTTAGAAGATGAGAATTTTTAACATATAAATTTTCCTGCATGTAGTTATGATTTTTTTCCAAAGTACGACAATATCCAACCTATATAAGTAGGGGATCATTTTAACCGTATGGACCTATAGAATAATAAGGTGTAATTTTTACCGAAAAATGTACTGTGTAGAAACGGAAGCCCCCAAAAGTTACAACATTTTATTTTTTCTTCAATTTTGTCACACAATTATTATTTTTTTCCGTTTCGCCGTGGATTTTTTGGTAAAATGATCAATGTCACTGCAAAGTAGAATTGGTGGCGCAAAAAATAAGTCATCATATGGATTTTTAGGTGCAAAATTAAAAGCATTATGATTTTTAGAAGGTGATGAGGAAAAAATGAAAATGCAAAAACGGAAAAACGCTTAGTCCTTAAGGGGTTAAAAATCTTAATCCTTCCAGTACTTATCAGCTGCTGTGTGCTCCACAGGAAGTTGTGTAGTTCTTTCCAGTATGACCAGTGTTCTCTGCTCACACATCTGTCCGTGTCAGGAACTCTCCAGAGTAGGAGCAAATCCCCAAAGCAAAGGTGTCGGCAGTGAACACTGTGGTCAGACTGGAAAGAACTACACAACTTTCTGTGGAGCTTACAGGAGCTGATAAGTACTAGAAGGGTTAAGGTTTTACCCTTGATTTAAAAAAAAAAAAAAAAAATGTTTTCCACGGGAGTACCCCTTTAAGGGGTTAAAAATGTCCTCTTCTGGCCTCTCTAACTTTTATTTTTTCATATGCGGAGATGTATGAGGGTCATTTGTTGTGCCTTGTGCAGAGGTAAAGTTTACCAGTTGCCCATAGCAACCAATCAGATCGCTTCTTTCATTTTTCAGAGGCCTTTTTAAAAATGAAAGAAGCGATCTGATTGGTTGTCTATGCACAAGTTTTGATAAATCTTCTAAAAAAAAATATATATAAATATAAAAATATTTTTACCGTAAGATAAATGGTTTCAATTTTAAACTTATAAGTAATAACAAATTCAATTTTTTTTTCAGTTTACACAATATAAATTAAACAATAAGATGTATGAACCCAAAATGGTGGCATAACAAGGCTTTATAAATGTAGAAAAAGATAATTACGTTATTTGGAGGCAGAAATTGGAAAAAAGACCCAGAAATGCTCAGGTATTAAAGGGGTACTCCGCCCTTAGACATCTTATCCCATATGCAGAGGATAGGGGATAGGATGTCTGATCATAGGGGTCCTGCCGCTGGGGACCCCTGCAATCTCGACTGTGACACCCCAGTCATCCGGTGTACGGAGCAAATTTTGCTCCTTGCTGGATGACTGGCGATGTGGGGCGGAGGCTCGTGACATCATGGTCACGCCCCCTCAATGCAAGTCTATGTGAGGGGGCGTGACGGCTGTCATGCCCCCTCACATAGGCTTGCATTGAGGGGGCGTTGCCGTGGCGTCACGAGCCTCTGGTGCTGCACCCGACGCTCTAAACGAACTTTGGATAGGGGATAAGATGTCTAGGGCAGAGTACCCCCTTAAGGCAGAAGACATGAGGGGGATAAGGGTTATAGTGAACAGGGGGGGAAAAGATAATCTTCCAAAAACAGCGCCACCGCTATACTTGTGTGCTATTACAAATTGTCTCCAACTGAAGTGAACTGCAATACCACAAACTACCTGAGGACAGGGGTAGCACTGTTTTTGGAAGAAATAATGTTTTTCTAATCCTAATAACCTCTATAAGTGGGAGCCATGACTGGAGCCTGTATACAGATGTAACACACTTTACACAGATATAAAAAATGAATTACACACATACCTCCTCTATATGAAAATCTCTTTTTTCCTCTTATCCAAGTCTTGCTGATCTGGTGAGGTACATCCACCATTTTCATTACCACAAGGATTCTCCTCAGCCATCATGGTCTCCACTGCTGTAGACGGAGATGAGGTGACATCTTTGTGGCTGGAAACACTAACACACCAAGGTTCATCCTTCTGAGGAAAATGTCTCTGTAAATTCTTTAAAAACGTTTGATGTGGCCTCCACACCCAGTGACACAAGCTGCCATCTTTCCTCTCTCCCAGAGTTTAACATGTGAGGAAAAGTTGTGAGGTACAGACAAGAGGTAAGGTGTAAGAGGAAGATGTGGGGTAAAGGTGTAAGAGGAAGATGTGGGGTAAAGGTGTAAGAGGAAGATGTGGGGTAAAGGTGTAAGAGGAAGATGTGGGGTAAAGGTGTAAGAGGAAGATGTGGGGTAAAGGTGTGAGGAGAAGTTGTGGGGTAAAGGTGTAAGAGGAAGTTGTGGGGTAAAGGTGTGAGGAGAAGTTGTGGGGTAAAGGTGTAAGAGGAAGATGTGGGGTAAAGGTGTGAGGAGAAGTTGTGGGGTAAAGGTGTAAGAGGAAGATGTGGGGTAAAGGTGTAAGAGGAAGTTGTGGGGTAAAGGTGTGAGGAGAAGTTGTGGGGTAAAGGTGTAAGAGGAAGATGTGGGGTAAAGGTGTGAGGAGAAGTTGTGGGGTAAAGGTGTAAGAGGAAGTTGTGGGGTAAAGGTGTAAGAGGAAGTTGTGAGGTGAAAGTGTGAGGAACAGACAAGAGCTAAGGTGTGAGGGGATGTTGTCAGGGAAATCTGTGGGGTAAAGGTGTGAGAGGAATTAGTGGGGTAAAGTTGTGAGGGAAAGTTGTCGGGGTAAAGATAGGTGTGAGGGAAAGTTGTGGGGTAAAGGTGTGAGGGAAAGTTGTGGGGTGAAAGTGTGAGGAACAGACAAGAGGTAAGGTGTGAGGGGATGTTGTCAGGGAAAGTTGTCGGGGTAAAGGTGTGAGGGGAAGTAGTGGGGTAAAGGTGTGAGGGGACATTGTGAGGGAAAGTTGTGGGGTAAAGGTATGAGGGGAAGTAGTGGGGTAAAGATAGGTGTGAGGGGAAGTTGTGGGATAAAGGTGTGAGGGAAAGTTGTGGGGTAAAGGTGTGAGGGAAAGTTGTGGGGTAAAGGTGTGAGGGGAAGTATAGGGGTAAAGGTGTGAGGGGACATTGTGAGGGGAAGTAGTGGGGTAAAGATAGGTGTGAGGGAAAGTTGTGGGGTAAAGGTGTGAGGGGAAGTTGTGGGATAAAGGTGTGAGGGAAAGTTGTGGGGTAAAGGTGTGAGGGGAAGTTGTGAAGTAAGGTGTGAGGGGAAGTATAGGGGTAAAGGTGTGAGGGGACATTGTGAGGGGAAGTAGTGGGGTAAAGATAGGTGTGAGGGAAAGTTGTGGGGTAAAGGTGTGAGGGGAAGTTGTGGGATAAAGGTGTGAGGGAAAGTTGTGGGGTAAAGGTGTGAGGGGACATTGTGAGGGGAAGTAGTGGGGTAAAGATAGGTGTGAGGGAAAGTTGTGGGGTAAAGGTGTGAGGGGAAGTTGTGGGATAAAGGTGTGAGGGAAAGTTGTGGGGTAAAGGTGTGAGGGGAAGTATAGGGGTAAAGGTGTGAGGGGAAGTTGTGAAGTAAGGTGTGAGGGGAAGTTGTGGGGTAAAGATAGGTGTGAGGGAAAGTTGTGGGGTAAAGGTGTGAGGGGAAGTTGTGGGGTAAAGGTGTGAGGGGAAGTTGTGGGGTAAAGGTGTGAGGGGAAGTTGTGAAGTAAGGTGTGAGGTGAGGTACTGAGTTGGTTGTTAGGAGATGGTGGATGGTTGTTATGATTCAAGACCCCAAGAGAGGAAAGGAAGTGATTGGTGAAAAAGGTTGAGAACTATGGAGGAGAGTTCTCAAAACCTGTGGAGAAGAAAAGTTGATCAGTTGCCCATAGCAACCAATCAGATGGCTTCTTTCATTTTTCAGAGGCCTTTTTAACCCCTTAAGGACCAAGCCCATTTTGGCCTCAAAGGGGTATTCCACTGCCCAGCGTTTGGAAAATTTAGTTCCGAATTCTGGGAGCGGGTTTCGGGGGTCGCCATGCGTAGCGTGACATTGTGCCCAGCCCCCTCAATGCAAGTCTATGGGAGGGAAGCGTGACGGCCATCATGCCCCCTTCCATAGACTTGCATTGAGGGGGCAGGGTATGACATCATAAGGGGGAGTAGTGACCCCCGAAGCCCACTCCCACCATTCGGAACTAAATGTTCTGAACACTGGGGAGGGGAGTACCCCTTTAACCCCTTAACGACCACGTACGTATATTTACGTCCGTGGCTGGCTCCCAATCTGTAAAGCGTGCTCGGAAGCTGAGCGCGCTTCGTATCTGAGGGGTCCTGGTTGCTATCAGCAACCAGGATCCGCGACTAATACTGGACATCGCCGATCGGCCTGATGTTCAGTATTAACCCTTTAGACGACATGATCAAAGTTGATTGCGGCGTCTAAAACAGGAGAAATCCATACCGGCTAGCTCAGTGGAGCTGTTCGGGACCGCCACGGTGAAATTGTGGTGTCCCAAACAGCTGAGAGGTGCCTTACCTTCTTCCCGGATGTCTGATCGGCGTTTGATTGCTCGAAGCCTGAAATCCAAGCTTGAGCAATCAAGCACAGAAAACACTGATCAATGCATTCCTATGGCAATGCATTGAACAGTGCCTGCAATCAGTGTATGCTGTATTATAGCCTCTAGAGGGGGCTATAACATTGCATAAGAAAAAGTAAAAAAAAAAAAAAAAAAATGATGTGATTTAACCCCTTCCCTAATAAAAATCAGAATCACCCCCCCCCCCCCGTTTCCCATTTAAAAAAGTGTGTAAATAAAAATAAAAACAAACAAATGTGGTATCGCCACTTGCAAAAATGCACGGTCAATGGCGTATGCGCAGAAAAAGTCTAAAATAGTGTATTTTTGGTCACTTTTTATAACCTAAAAAAATGAATAAAAAGCAATCAAAAAGTCAGATCAAAACAAATATGGTACCAATAAAAACTTCAGATCACGGAGCTAAAAATGAGCCCTCATACCGCCCCTTCGTGGAAAAATAAAAAAGTTATAGGGGTCAGACGATGACAATTTTAAACATATTCATTTTCGTGCATGAAGTACAACACAATCAAACCTATATAAGGCCCCTTGCACACTACCGGTATGCTCCGGCAAATTCGGCTGTCAAACTCCCTCTTTTTATAAAAATTTTTTGCATTTTGCCGGCCGTAATTTTGCAAATAATGGGTCCCGATGGACCCCATTGTATTCAATAGCAGCCGTTATTTTTGGAGAGAAAAGCCGGAGAAAAAGACTGTGCAAGCACTATTTTTTCTCCCGCTTTTCTCGATCCTAAAATAATGGACTTCACACTGGCGGAGACAGCCAGAAGTGTGAAGGTAGCCTAAGTAGGGGATCACTTTTATCGTATGGACCTACAGAATAAAGATAAGGTGTCATTTTTACAGAAAAATGTACTGCGTATAAACAGAAGCCCCCAAAAGTTACAAAATGGTGTTTTTTCTTCAATTTTGTCACACAATGATTTTTTTTCCGTTTCGCCATAGATTTTTTGGTAAAATGACTGATTTCATTACAAAGTAGAATTGTTGGCGCAAAAAAAAAAAAAAAAAACACATCATATGGATTTTTAGGTGCAAAATTGAAAGGGTTATGATTTTTAAAATGTAAGGAGTAAAAAACGAAAGTGCAAAAACTTAAAAACGCTTGGTCTTTAAGGGGTTAAGGACCACACCAATTTTATTTTTGCATTTTTGTTTTTTTCCTCCTGGCCTTCTAAAATTCAAAACTCATTTATATTTTGATCCACAGACCCATATGGGGCTTGTTTTTTGCAGGACCAATCTTACTTTGTAATGACATCAATCATTTTACCATAAAATGTACGGAGCAACCAAAATAATATCATTTATGTGGGGAAATTGAATTTTGGAAGGTTTGGTTTTAACGCTGTACACTTTACAGTAAAAATGTCATTTTATCTTTATTCTGTGGGCCAATACGATTACAATGATACCAATGGTTATTTGATTTTCTATAATTGCACCGCTTTAAAAAGAAAATCTCAAATTATTTTAACAAAATTAGTATGTTTGAAATTGCCCTACTTTACCACTTATAACGTTCTCATTTTTCCATATATGGGCTGGTATGAGGGCTCATTTTTTATGCCGTGATCTATAGTTTTTATCGGTACCACTTTTGCTTATATTTAACTTTTGAATAACTTTTTATAAAAAATTTCTGGAATAAAATGTGACAATTTTTTTATTTTTATTTTTTTACATTTGTGCCGTTCACCATACAGGTAACTAACATAATATTTTAATAGTTTGGACATTTATGCACCTAGCGATACCAAATATGTTTATTGTTTTTTTTAGGGGTAAAATGGGTAAAAGGGACAATTAAAATTTTTATTAGGGGAGGGGATTTTTTTAATGTTTTCTTTTTTTTCTTTACAGTTTTTAACTGTTTTTCATTTTTTTTTAATACTTTTTATGTCCACATAGGGGACTATTTATAGCAATCATTTGATTGCTAATACTGTTCAGTGCTATGCATATGCATAGCACTGATCAGTGTTATCGGCAATATTCTGCTATGGTCTACTCAATCTCAGACCAGAGCAGAAGACCAATGGAGATGGACGGAGGCAGGTGAGTGGACCTCTGTCCGCCATTTTGGATGATCGGATCCCTGCGGCAGCACCGCGGGAGATCCGATCATCCATTTTAAGTGCCGCACTGCCGCAGATGCTGCCATCTGTATTGATCACAGCATCTGAGGAGTTAATGGCAGACATCGCTGATGTCCGCCATTACTGTCAGGTCCCTGGCTGCTGACAGCAGTCAGGACCTGCCATACATGATGCGAGCATCAGTCCAGTGCTTGCCGTCATGTACATGACGTAAATGTCTGTCATAAGTCTCACCGCATCATGACGTACATTTATGTCCGATGTTGTTAAGGGGTTAAAAAATGAAAGATGTGATCTTATTGGTTGCTATGGGGTAACTGGTCAACTTTTCCTTTGAACAAAGTTTGAAAGAGAAAAGGCTAAAAAAAAATTTGAGGGAAATAAGGAGACAAAACTTTTTGCTAAGGTTAGAAGGAGAAGGGAGGAAAAAATGTAAAAATCGGGAAAAAGGGATCGATTAATCTGTATTTGTGATCTTACATAAGAATGTATGTAACTTATATTTGTGGAAAAACAATAGAGAATAAAAAAAATAAGAAAGGAAAGGAAAGGAGAGAAAAGGGAAAACCTGACAGGTTTATATAACTACCAAAACTACCTGATATTTAACTATATGATGCTATCTGGAACTACCTACTATTTAGCTATATAACACTATCTGGATCTACCTACTATTTAGCTGTGCAACACTATCTGGATCTACCTACTATTTAGCTGTACAACACTATCTGGATCTACCTACTATTTAGCTGTGCAACACTATCTGGATCTACCTATTATTTAGCTGTGCAACACTATCTGGATCTACCTACTATTTAGCTGTATAACACTATCTGGATCTACCTACTATTTAGCTGTGCAACACTATCTGGATCTACCTACTATTTAGCTGTACAACACTATCTGGATCTACCTACTATTTAGCTATATAACACTATCTGGAACTACCTACTATTTAGCTATATAACACTATCTGGATCTACCTACTATTTAGCTGTGCAACACTATCTGGATCTACCTACTATTTAGCTGTACAACACTATCTGGATCTACCTACTATTTAGCTGTGCAACACTATCTGGATCTACCTACTATTTAGCTGTGCAACACTATCTGGATCTACCTACTATTTAGCTGTGCAACACTATCTGGATCTACCTACTATTTAGCTATATAGGGTGCGCCATTTCTATGGATACACCTTAATAAAATGGGAATGGTTGGTGATATTAATTGGTGATATTGGGGGGACTTTTTAAGATGGGTGGTGACCATGGTGGCCATTTTGAAGCCGGCGATTTTTTAATCCAACTTTAGTTTTTTCATTAGGAAGAGGGTCATGTGACACATCAAATTTATTGGGAATATCACAAGAAAAACAATGATGTGCTTGGTTTTACCGTAACTTTATTATTTCATGAGTTATTTACAAGTTTCTGACCACTTATAAAATGTGTTCAATGTGCTGCCTATTGTGTTGGATTGTCAATGCCACCCTCTTCTCTATATACTGCTATATACTACTATATACACCGCAGGAGAAATGCTAGCACAGGCTTCCAGTATCTGTATATACTACTTTATACACCGCAGGAGAAATGCTAGCACAGGCTTCCAGTATCTGTATACACTGCTATATACTACTATATACACCGCAGGAGAAATGCTAGCACAGGCTTCCAGTATCTGTATACACTGCTATAGACTACTATATACACCGCAGGAGAAATGCTAGCACAGGCTTCCAGTATCCGTATACACTGCTATATACACCGCAGGAGAAATGCTAGCACAGGCTTCCAGTATCTGTATACACTGCTATATACTATATACACCGCAGGAGAAATGCTAGCACAGGCTTCCAGTATCTGTATACACTGCTATATACTACTATATACACCGCAGGAGAAATGCTAGCACAGGCTTCCAGTATCTGTATACACTGTTATATACTACTATATACACCGCAGGAGAAATGCTAGCACAGGCTACCAGTATCTGTATACACTGCTATATACTACTATATACACCGCAGGAGAAATGCTAGCACAGGCTTCCAGTATCTGTATACACTGTTATATACTACTATATACACCGCAGGAGAAATGCTAGCACAGGCTTCCAGTATCCAGAGTTTACGGTGCTGCACATCTCATATCTTCACAGCATAGACAATTGCCTTCAGATGACCCCAAAGATAAAAGTCTAAGGGGGTCAGAACGGGAGACCTTGGGGGCCATTCAACTGGCCCACGACGACCAATCCACTTTCCAGGAAACTGTTCATCTAGGAATGCTCGGACCTGACACCCATAATGTGGTGGTCACCATCTTGCTGGAAAAACTCAGGGAACGTTCCAGCTTCAGTGCATAAAGAGGGAAACATCATCATGGAGCAATTTCACATATCCAGTGGCCTTGAGGTTTCCATTGATGAAGAATGGCCCCACTATCTTTGTACCCCATATACCACACCAGACCATCAATGTTCGTGTCCCACAGTCTTGGAGGGATCTATCCAATGTGTTTAGTGTCAGACCAATAGCGCTGGTTTTGTTTGGTAACTTCAACATTCACATAAAAGTTTCCTCATCACTGAACAAAATCTTCTGTGGAAACTGAGGGTCCTGTTCACATTTTTGTTATGCCCATTCTGCAGCACCTGAAACTACAGATACTGGAAGCCTGTGCTAGCATTTCTCCTGCGGTGTATATAGTAGTATATAGCAGTGTATACAGATACTGGAAGCCTGTGCTAGCATTTCTCCTGCGGTGTATATAGTAGTATATAGCAGTGTATACGGATACTGGAAGCCTGTGCTAGCATTTCTCCTGCGGTGTATATAGTAGTATATAGCAGTGTATACAGATACTGGAAGCCTGTGCTAGCATTTCTCCTGCGGTGTATATAGTAGTATATAGCAGTGTATACGGATACTGGAAGCCTGTGCTAGCATTTCTCCTGCGGTGTATATAGTAGTATATAGCAGTGTATACGGATACTGGAAGCCTGTGCTAGAATTTCTCCTGCGGTGTATATAGTAGTATATAGCAGTATATAGAGAAGAGGGTTGCATTGACAATCCAACACAATGGGCAGCACATTGAACACATTTTATAAGTGGTCAGAAACTTGTAAATAACTCATGAAACGTTACGTTAGAACAAAGCACATCGCTTTCCAGAGAGGTGTTGTTCCGACGCAAACGTGCGGGAGGTTTGGCGGTCCCTAATTGCAGGGCCTATGACGTAGCAGACACATTGGCTAGGTTCCTGGATTTTCTCCACGGCCGCTCCGCCAAGCAATGGGTGGGACTTGAACTTGTGGACACCAATTCCGACATACTCATTTTCCCCTGGCTTCCCTCGGGTTCCCTCCCCACAACGACACACACTACTTTACCGTGGGTTTCCTGGGAACTGTACACGACCCTTCGTAGGTACTTGACGGGCATGAAGATCTTGACACCAGATGGACCGCTTGTGCCTATCTTTAACAACCCCCTATTCCCGCCTGGTGTTGGATGTTCCTCTTTCCTAGGCATGCTCAACAGTTCAACCCTATCCCTTCGGGACCTTATGACGGGCTCCCTCCTCTGCCTGTACGAGGACCTAGTTCCTGAGAACCTCCGCACACCATCCAGGTTCTGGCAATATATGCAGCTTCGGCACTTTGTGTCGTCTGAGGGTAGAAATTTGAACTTCGACAGGCCCCCTCTCCCCTTCGAGGTCCTATGCACTTCCCCTTCCCCGGTTCCCAGAGCGGTCTCTCAGATATATAGTATACTCCTCGATGAGTCTGAACTCAGTTCTCCACGATTTGTGGGGGCCTTGGAGGGGGAACTGGGTACGTCCTTTGCCCAGTCCGATTGGACTACAGCCTTCCAGATGTGCCACAAATTGTCTGTATCTTGTAGGGCCCAGGAAACCAATTTCAAGATTCTGACCAGATGGTATAGGGTCCTGGTAGTCCTACATCGAATGTTCCCACAGGTCTCCGATCTTTGTTAGCGGTGTGGGAGTGACAGGGGTACCATGTTGCATGTCTGGTGGTTTTGCCCTTCCCTTTCTGGTCAATAGTGCTGTCCCTTATATTAACCATCACAGGCATACCCTACCCTAATGACCCAAAGGTACTTTTACTGACGATCCTCCCTTCCACCAGGAGATCCCCAGCCAAAACCTTGGCTCACTTTCTCCTGATGGCAGCTAGGACTGTGATTCCCAGACATTGGAAAGACGTGTCCCCCCCTTCTATCACTGAGTGGTATAAAGAGATCCATTTCCTCAGCCACATGGAGGAACTTATGGCCGATTCCTCCAGTGCTACTGATAGGTACATTGCAGTTTGGCAGCCATGGCACGCTTTCACTGGCACACCCCTATATTGTGCCGACTAACTTTCACCATGGGCCTTGGGCCTCTCCTCTGGCCCCATAATTGCTGTTTTGGGACGAGGATGCGGAGGTTGCGATGTCGGGCGAGCTGGCCGGCGGCGTTCAGGTCAGTGGTTTATGTTGTAACTGTTTTGACTGTTTTGTTCTACCCATACCCCCCCCCCACCACTACCCTCGCCCCGCCCGCTCTACCTTCAGTCAACTATGTGTCACCCGTACCCCCATACCCATCCCCGCTCCTTACCCCTTCTGCCATCCTGTCCCCTGCCTCCCCCCCCCTTGTTCCCACTCCCCTTTTCCCTGGCTCCCTTTGTCGCCACCAGTGCTGTTATGTGATGCCTTGTTAATGGACGGGACTGACTTGCATACCGTTGAAGTCGTCTTGCCATTACCTTTGTTTGTACTATAGCACTCCCTGACTGTATCAGTATGTTGTCACGTTGGTCCATTACCGTTTATTGCCCTATTGCGTTGGAGACATTGGCCCTCATTTACTTAGAAAATCGGGTTGTAAGTCTATCTTGCTTTCTTACCCGACTGCTTTTTTCCCCTGATATTTATTATTATGTCGCATCCTGTTTGTCGCACGTGGGTTTTGTAGGTTTTGGTTTCCAACTCCTCTGAGTTGTCGGCAAAAAATCCACAACAATTCAACAAATTCGGGTTGGAAACCTTTATAAATACGTGGGAAAGCTCAGAAATGTCGGGTTACATCCCTTTTTCAGGTTTGGGAGAATCCACATCGTGTCGCAGACTGGCGCACGATGTCTCCGACATGTCGCAGACAAAGATGCGCCAAGAAAACCAGACAAAACAAGTCGGGTTTAGAATAGTAAATGAGGGCCATTGTGTTGTTGTTTTGTATGTTTTCCCTGTTTTCCTATAATAAAACCCTTTTGAATGTTAAAAAAAAACAAAAAAAAAACCAAGCACATCATTGTTTTTCTTGTGAAATTCCCAATAAGTTTGATGTGTCACATGACCCTCTTCCTATTGAAAAAACAAAAGTTGGATTCAAAATGGCTGACTTCAAAATGGCCGCCATGGTCACCATCCATCTTGAAAAGTTTCCCCCCTCACATATACTAATGTGCCACAAACAGGAAGTTAATATCACCAACCATTCCCATTTTCTTAAGGTGTATCCATATAAATGGCGCACCCTGTATGACACTATCTGGATCTACCTACTATTTAGCTATATAATGCTATCTGGAACTACCACCCCTGTACCTTGTGATCACCCAGTTTATCTGATCATTTTACCTTTCATTCTTTTGTTGCTGGGCACTAACTGGATCTAGGACCACCTTTAGGTCAAAGTATTTGTGATAAGTGATAGCAATTCTGTTCTTTGATAGTCCATATATCTGAGGCTGTACAAGGTTAAATTGGCTGCTGATGTTTTTTTAATTTTTTTTCTCTGACCCGATTTCTGGATGGAGGGGGGAGGGGATATGAAATTTGTTTTCATTTAAGAAAAAAACAAACAAAAAAAAAAACGTGAGGTAAAGAGAAGAGGTATAGATGTGAGGTAAAGAGAAGTGGTACACTTGTGAGGTAAAGACAAGAGGTACACTTGTGAGGTAAAGACAAGAGGTACAGATGTGAGGTAAAGACAAGAGGTACAGATGTGAGGTAAAGACAAGAGGTACAGATGTGAGGTAAAGACAAGAGGTACACTTGTGAGGTAAAGACAAGAGGTACACTTGTGAGGTAAAGACAAGAGGTACACTTGTGAGGTAAAGACAAGAGGTACACTTGTGAGGTAAAGACAAGAGGTACACTTGTGAGGTAAAGACAAGAGGTACACTTGTGAGGTAAAGACAAGCGGTACACTTGTGAGGTAAAGAGAAGAAGAGGTACAGATGTGAGGTAAAGACAAGAGGTACACTTGTGAGGTAAAGACAAGAGGTACAGATGTGAGGTAAAGACAAGAGGTACACTTGTGAGGTAAAGACAAGAGGTACACTTGTGAGGTAAAGACAAGAGGTACACTTGTGAGGTAAAGACAAGAGGTACAGATGTGAGGTAAAGACAAGAGGTACACTTGTGAGGTAAAGAGAAGAAGAGGTACAGATGTGAGGTAAAGACAAGAGGTACACCTGTGAGGTAAAGACAAGAGGTACACTTGTGAGGTAAAGACAAGAGGTACACTTGTGAGGTAAAGACAAGAGGTACACTTGTGAGGTAAAGAGAAGAAGAGGTACAGATGTGAGGTAAAGACAAGAGGTACACTTGTGAGGTAAAGACAAGAGGTACAGATGTGAGGTAAAGACAAGAGGTACACTTGTGAGGTAAAGACAAGAGGTACACTTGTGAGGTAAAGACAAGAGGTACACTTGTGAGGTAAAGACAAGAGGTACAGATGTGAGGTAAAGACAAGAGGTACACTTGTGAGGTAAAGAGAAGAAGAGGTACAGATGTGAGGTAAAGACAAGAGGTACACTTGTGAGGTAAAGACAAGAGGTACACTTGTGAGGTAAAGAGAAGAAGAGGTACAGATGTGAGGTAAAGACAAGAGGTACACTTGTGAGGTAAAGACAAGAGGTACACTTGTGAGGTAAAGACAAGAGGTACACTTGTGAGGTAAAGACAAGAGGTACAGATGTGAGGTAAAGACAAGAGGTACACTTGTGAGGTAAAGACAAGAGGTACACTTGTGAGGTAAAGACAAGAGGTACACTTGTGAGGTAAAGACAAGAGGTACACTTGTGAGGTAAAGACAAGAGGTACAGATGTGAGGTAAAGAAATTAGATAGACTTGTGAGGTAAAGATGCATTTGTTAGGGATTTGGGTGCAATGAGCCACAATTTGAGATGTGCCCAAATTCTGTCCAACATGAGACACATTAATAAATTTAAAGGGTTTTACACAGTGGGGAGCAGAACAACATGAGGAATATCCCCCCCCCCCCCCCCACAAACACTATTGATAAATCCCCCCAATGTCTCCAGACTGGATGCAGGAAGCTCTGAGCTGTGACCGATAGATCAGGATTTTATTTTTTCAGTCTGTGGATGTAATGTTTCTATTCACTGACAGTAAGCAGAGATCTTGGTTTATCTATAGGAGACTTTTGCAGAAGTTTTCACCATGCAGAGAATTTGCCATAGAAGTCACCAAACTCTGTTGTCTGGTAACAGGTTCGGGCACTTGGCGCGTCCTGCCCCCGAGCAGTTGGTGGCTGGGTTGACATCAGTGCTTGGCGCGCCCACGGTTGGGGCAGATGGCGGTAATGATAACACAGTCGCCCGGTCCTTGTGATTCCTGATGCCACACACTCTCTCGTGCTCAGCGCCTCCATAGAGCCATTGTTCTGTGCCATGCTGTGTTTTCCTTATCCAAGTCCAGCACGATCCTCTCAAAGCCAACAACGGCAGCGGGCGCCCGAGGGTGAACACTCGGCGACTGTCACTTCACCATTAAACACCAGTTCTCACAGTCCATCCCGGAATATTGTGAAGGACGTGTTCCTGGGAAAGCTGGGTGACCTCTAAAATGCTCATAGATTTGCCCACCGGAGCAGGGTTGGCACAGGAAGACCCTAAGCAGCTTGTCAGGGTTCTAGGAGCTGGTATAAAATGGCTCCCCAGCTGTTGCAAAAGTGTGACTCCCTGCATGCTGTGAGTTGTAGTTGTGCAACAGCTGGAGTGCCACAAGTTAGGGCAATGTTTCCCAACCAGGGTGCCTGTATCCAAGCATCCGTCGGCTGTCCAGGCATGCTGGGAGTTGTAGTTTTGCAACAGCTGAAGGTATCCTTGTTTGGAAACACTGCGTTGGGAAAGCTATTCTATAGGTGAGACAGCAGGGGGCAGCATTGTACAATTAAAGAGGTCAGCTCCAAATTTAGACAGCAGAGGGCAGCAGTTCTCCAGGATGTACAGTGTAATATAAGGTGCTGCGTGAAGTTCATAGTCTAGTAACGTTTGTAGGGTATGTTCACACATGCGTTTTGCGATGCATTTTGTTTGAATTGCTTTTAGATATATACGTAGGAGAAACATGTATTTCGTACCAGAAATATATAGGAAAAAATAAAACTGTAAGAATTGTGGGGACACAAGGGGAGCCTCAGTACTGTACACCACTATACCGTACGACTCTATACTGTACCCCTCTATGCTGCACCCCTCCACGCTGCACCCCTCTACGCTGCACCCCTCCACGCTGCACCCCTCCACGCTGCACCCCTCCACGCTGCACCCCTCCACGCTGCACCCCTCCACGCTGCACCCCTCCACGCTGTACCCCTCCACGCTGCACTCCTCCACGCTGCACTCCTCCACGCTGCACTCCTCCACGCTGCACCCCTCTGCTGTACACCTTGAACACCTCTATACTGCACTCCTCCACGCTGCACTCCTCCACGCTGCACTCCTCCACGCTGCACTCCTCTTTCCTGTACTGTAGACCTCTATATAATAACCATACAGTTTCCAAATACTTATGTATTATATATAAAGGCCAAATAAAATATCCACTATACAAGGAACAAATAATTCTACCACATATTACCACCTCCTAATGAATAATACTGCCATACTGTTACTGTGTATAAAATATTATATACAGACCATGATTACCTCCATACAGTGACCATATAGTGATAACAGTGCAGCTACGTCCAATGACTCACAGGTGACGTCTTCTCTTATCAGAATAGCTGGCCTTCCAATAGTTGGCCTCCACACAGTAGGTACCCGCCAATATTGCCTCCACACAGTAGGTACCCGCCAATATTGCCTCCACACAGTAGTTAACACGCCCAGTAGTGCTCCACACAGTAGCTGGTGTTCCTATAGTGTCCCCACACCGTAGTTACCCCTCAATAGTGCCCCACACAGTAGTTACCCCTCAATAGTGACCTTTGCAGTAGTTAACACCCCCAATAGTGCTCCAGACAGTAGCTGGCATCCCAATAGTGCCCCCACACAGAAGTTACCCCTTAATAGTGCCCCCACACAGTAGTTACCCCTCAATAGTGCCCCATGTAGTAATTAACACCTCCAATAGTGCTCCACACAGTAGCTGGCATCCCAATAGTGCCCCCACACAGAAGTTACCCCTTAATAGTGCCCCCACACAGTAGTTACCCCTCAATAGTGCCCCATGTAGTAATTAACACCTCCAATAGTGCTCCACACAGTAGCTGGCATCCCAATAGTGCCCCCACACAGAAGTTACCCCTTAATAGTGCCCCCACACAGTAGTTACCCCTCAATAGTGCCCCATGTAGTAATTAACACCTCCAATAGTGCTCCACACAGTAGCTGGCATCCCAATAGTGCCCCCACGCAGAAGTTACTGCAAGCAGTTTGAACAAGATCCAGTGTTGGTAGCAGGACAGCCTCTGTGAACAGGAACGAAAACTTTAGGCTGTGAAAGCCTGAAACCCTTCTTCCTTGTCCCACAACAGGACACCCTGAACTCACATACCGATAGAAAAGACCTTGAGAACCGTTTGCAGACATTTGGAGAGTTTTAACCTACTCCAAGTAACACTGTGAAGCAGGACTATCTATAGTTCAATGTGTACCAACTGAAGGTACCCAACAGCTGCTAGTGCAAAAAAACGAGGGTGGACTGCAGGTTTGCTTGTGGGTAAGCGAGACCTATTATATTCTCAAAGTTGTTCCTAACTTTACCCTACATTCATACCTAGGATAAATTATTAGCTGGGGGCACTGCCACAAATTGGTGCCCCAGCTGCCACATGCCAGAGAATACCCTTTCATACTTAGGGTGGGTTCACACCATGATTTTGCTATACGGTTTCGGCATACGGTTTCATAGAAAGAAAAAAAAATGTATGCAACCGTACAGAAAACCTACCACGGTTTTTGGTCCGGGTGAAAAACCGTATACTTTTTTTGGGAGTCAATGGGAATCGTACAGAACCGTATGTGCTTTTGGTTCCATACGGTTTTTGACTTTGCACAGTTTTTTTTTCTTGGAATTTCAATCAAACAAGTGAAACTTTATTCATAATGGAGTGAAAAGTTAAAAACTTATACTTTTTTTTCTTATAAAACGGATGCAACCGGACATCGTTTTTCAAACCGTATACGGATAAAAATTTGTACACACGTTTTGATACAGTTTAGTCCGGTTTTGAGGAATCAGTTTTTTAATCAAAAACCTGATAAGGGAACTGTACTGCAAAAACGTGGTGTGAACCCGGCCTTATGGGCGACTCATACTTTTGGGGGAGACTCGGCTGATAATCTCTGCTTGTATATGGGACGGACACTGACATACAGGGGATCTACCTCTAGGTGGTGCTACAGTTTCTTCTTCCCTCTGGAGCTGGTTTGCTCTTACCCAGTGTCTTTAGTGACAGGAGACACTATGACAGTGTTACCAAACCAAGGTGTCTGCCGCTGTTGCAAAACTACAACTCCCAGCATACCCGGACAGTATGCTGGGAGTTGTAGTGAAGACTGGTCCTGTGTGGGAAAGTTTTGGCATCCTCTTAATAGTGACCAGCGCTATATGTGAACAATGGCACTATGTGGGCTCTATGGGAGCAATGGATGGCACTTGTTTGGGCACCACTGCTCCATATGGCCAGGTCTGACACTGCAGGATCCTGACCACCCATGGCAGTACCCAGGAGTCCTGACATATGGCACTACCTCGGAGTATCATCTGGATGCAGTCTGGGTGATCAAGGGTTATTCATACGGAACAAAATGGGGTTTATTTCAGTTTTAAAGATGGCTGACTGCTGCGAGGAGGACAGGGCGGCTGCGGGGGGCGCTGTGCACCATCTGCAGAGTGTGTGGATGACTCATAGGTACAAACATCCCTATAAATTCCCTCTGCCAGAGAGTAGAGCAGGCGGCTGGAGGAAAGTCTTAGTGTACCACGGCCACGCCCACCGCGCACCCCTCCTTGGGTCTGGAGTGTATTTTGGGTTGCCAGGCGACAAGTTATAAAGACAAGATCCAGGAATGACTCACGGGCAGGATCTGTGCGCCATAGTGTCTGCCCCGCTGTGTCCTGATCAGGGATGTTAGAATGTAACCGGGCGAGCGACAAAGACGACAAAGGACGATGCCCCTCACTATGGATGATAATATGTCTCCTGCCCCGCTCCTCCTCACTATAGATGATAATATGTCTCCTGCCCCGCTCCTCCTCACTATGGATGATAATATGTCTCCTGCCCCGCTCCTCCTCACTATGGATGATAATGTCTCCTGCCCCGCTCCCCCCTCACTATAGATGATAATATGTCTCCTGCCCCGCTCCTCCTCACTATAGATGATAATATGTCTCCTGCCCCGCTCCTCCTCACTATAGATGATAATGTCTCCTGCCCCGCTCCCCCCTCACTATGGATGATAATGTCTCCTGCCCCGCTCCTCCTCACTATGGATGATAATGTCTCCTGCCCCGCTCCTCCTCACTATGGATGATAATGTCTCCTGCCCCGCTCCTCCTCACTATAGATGATAATGTCTCCTGCCCCGCTCCTCCTCACTATAGATGATAATATGTCTCCTGCCCCGCTCCCCCTCACTATGGATGATAATGTCTCCTACCCCGCTCCTCCTCACTATAGATGATAATATGTCTCCTGCCCCGCTCCTCCCCTCACTATAGATGATAATGTGTCTCCTGCCCCGCTCCTCCTCACTATAGATGATAATATGTCTCCTGCCCCGCTCCTCCTCACTATGGATGATAATATGTCTCCTGCCCCGCTCCTCCCCTCACTATAGATGATAATGTGTCTCCTGCCCCGCTCCTCCTCACTATAGATGATAATGTGTCTCCTGCCCCGCTCCTCCTCACTATAGATAATATGTCTCCTGCCCCGCTCCTCCTCACTATAGATGATAATATGTCTCCTGCCCCGCTCCTCCTCACTATAGATGATAATATGTCTCCTGCCCCGCTCCTCCTCACTATAGATAATATGTCTCCTGCCCCGCTCCTCCTCACTATAGATGATAATGTGTCTCCTGCCCCGCTCCTCCTCACTATAGATGATAATATGTCTCCTGCCCCGCTCCTCCTCACTATAGATAATATGTCTCCTGCCCCGCTCCTCCTCACTATGGATGATAATGTCTCCTGCCCCGCTCCTCCTCACTATAGATGATAATGTCTCCTGCCCCGCTCCTCCTCACTATGGATGATAATGTCTCCTGCCCCGCTCCTCCTCACTATAGATGATAATGTGTCTCCTGCCCCGCTCCTCCTCACTATAGATGATAATGTGTCTCCTGCCCCGCTCCTCCTCACTATAGATGATAATATGTCTCCTGCCCCGCTCCTCCTCACTATAGATGATAATGTGTCTCCTGCCCCGCTCCTCCTCACTATAGATGATAATGTCTCCTGCCCCGCTCCTCCTCACTATGGATGATAATGTCTCCTGCCCCGCTCCTCCTCACTATGGATGATAATATGTCTCCTGCCCCGCTCCTCCTCACTATGGATGATAATGTCTCCTGCCCCGCTCCTCCTCACTATAGATGATAATATGTCTCCTGCCCCGCTCCTCCTCACTATAGATGATAATATGTCTCCTGCCCCGCTCCTCCTCACTATAGATGATAATATGTCTCCTGCCCCGCTCCTCCTCACTATAGATGATAATGTCTCCTGCCCCGCTCCTCCTCACTATAGATGATAATGTGTCTCCTGCCCCGCTCCTCCTCACTATAGATAATATGTCTCCTGCCCCGCTCCTCCTCACTATAGATGATAATATGTCTCCTGCCCCGCTCCTCCTCACTATAGATGATAATATGTCTCCTGCCCCGCTCCTCCTCACTATAGATAATATGTCTCCTGCCCCGCTCCTCCTCACTATAGATGATAATGTGTCTCCTGCCCCGCTCCTCCTCACTATAGATGATAATATGTCTCCTGCCCCGCTCCTCCTCACTATAGATAATATGTCTCCTGCCCCGCTCCTCCTCACTATGGATGATAATGTCTCCTGCCCCGCTCCTCCTCACTATAGATGATAATGTCTCCTGCCCCGCTCCTCCTCACTATGGATGATAATGTCTCCTGCCCCGCTCCTCCTCACTATGGATGATAATGTCTCCTGCCCCGCTCCTCCTCACTATAGATGATAATGTGTCTCCTGCCCCGCTCCTCCTCACTATAGATGATAATGTGTCTCCTGCCCCGCTCCTCCTCACTATAGATGATAATATGTCTCCTGCCCCGCTCCTCCTCACTATAGATGATAATGTGTCTCCTGCCCCGCTCCTCCTCACTATAGATGATAATGTCTCCTGCCCCGCTCCTCCTCACTATGGATGATAATGTCTCCTGCCCCGCTCCTCCTCACTATGGATGATAATATGTCTCCTGCCCCGCTCCTCCTCACTATGGATGATAATGTCTCCTGCCCCGCTCCTCCTCACTATAGATGATAATATGTCTCCTGCCCCGCTCCTCCTCACTATAGATGATAATGTCTCCTGCCCCGCTCCTCCTCACTATAGATGATAATATGTCTCCTGCCCCGCTCCTCCTCACTATAGATGATAATATGTCTCCTGCCCCGCTCCTCCTCACTATAGATGATAATGTCTCCTGCCCCGCTCCTCCTCACTATAGATGATAATATGTCTCCTGCCCCGCTCCTCCTCACTATAGATGATAATGTCTCCTGCCCCGCTCCCCCCTCACTATAGATGATAATATGTCTCCTGCCCCGCTCCTCCTCACTATAGATGATAATATGTCTCCTGCCCCGCTCCTCCTCACTATAGATGATAATGTCTCCTGCCCCGCTCCTCCTCACTATAGATGATAATATGTCTCCTGCCCCGCTCCTCCTCACTATAGATGATAATGTCTCCTGCCCCGCTCCTCCTCACTATAGATGATAATATGTCTCCTGCCCCGCTCCTCCTCACTATAGATGATAATATGTCTCCTGCCCCGCTCCTCCTCACTATGGATGATAATGTCTCCTGCCCCGCTCCTCCTCACTATGGATGATAATGTCTCCTGCCCCGCTCCTCCTCACTATAGATGATAATATGTCTCCTGCCCCGCTCCTCCTCACTATAGATGATAATGTGTCTCCTGCCCCGCTCCTCCTCACTATAGATGATAATATGTCTCCTGCCCCGCTCCTCCTCACTATAGATGATAATGTGTCTCCTGCCCCGCTCCTCCTCACTATAGATGATAATGTGTCTCCTGCCCCGCTCCTCCTCACTATAGATGATAATGTGTCTCCTGCCCCGCCCCCGCTCCTCCTCACTATAGATGATAATATGTCTCCTGCCCCGCTCCTCCTCACTATAGATGATAATATGTCTCCTGCCCCGCTCCTCCTCACTATAGATGATAATATGTCTCCTGCCCCGCTCCTCCTCACTATGGATGATAATGTCTCCTGCCCCGCTCCTCCTCACTATAGATGATAATATGTCTCCTGCCCCGCTCCTCCTCACTATAGATGATAATGTCTCCTGCCCCGCTCCTCCTCACTATAGATGATAATGTGTCTCCTGCCCCGCTCCTCCTCACTATAGATGATAATGTCTCCTGCCCCGCTCCTCCTCACTATAGATGATAATATGTCTCCTGCCCCGCTCCTCCTCACTATGGATGATAATATGTCTCCTGCCCCGCTCCTCCTCACTATGGATGATAATGTCTCCTGCCCCGCTCCTCCTCACTATAGATGATAATATGTCTCCTGCCCCGCTCCTCCTCACTATAGATGATATGTCTCCTGCCCCGCTCCTCCTCACTATAGATGATAATGTGTCTCCTGCCCCGCTCCTCCTCACTATAGATGATAATGTCTCCTGCCCCGCTCCTCCTCACTATAGATGATAATATGTCTCCTGCCCCGCTCCTCCTCACTATGGATGATAATATGTCTCCTGCCCCGCTCCTCCTCACTATGGATGATAATGTCTCCTGCCCCGCTCCTCCTCACTATGGATGATAATATGTCTCCTGCCCCGCTCCTCCTCACTATGGATGATAATATGTCTCCTGCCCCGCTCCTCCTCACTATAGATGATAATGTCTCCTGCCCCGCTCCCCCCTCACTATGGATGATAATGTCTCCTGCCCCGCTCCTCCTCACTATAGATGATAATGTCTCCTGCCCCGCTCCCCCCTCACTATGGATGATAATGTCTCCTGCCCCGCTCCTCCTCACTATAGATGATAATATGTCTCCTGCCCCGCTCCTCCTCACTATAGATGATAATATGTCTCCTGCCCCGCTCCTCCTCACTATGGATGATAATATGTCTCCTGCCCCGCTCCTCCTCACTATGGATGATAATATGTCTCCTGCCCCGCTCCTCCTCACTATAGATGATAATATGTCTCCTGCCCCGCTCCTCCTCACTATAGATGATAATATGTCTCCTGCCCCGCTCCTCCTCACTATAGATGATAATATGTCTCCTGCCCCGCTCCTCCTCACTATAGATGATAATGTCTCCTGCCCCGCTCCTCCTCACTATAGATGATAATATGTCTCCTGCCCCGCTCCTCCTCACTATAGATGATAATGTCTCCTGCCCCGCTCCTCCTCACTATAGATGATAATATGTCTCCTGCCCCGCTCCTCCTCACTATAGATGATAATATGTCTCCTGCCCCGCTCCTCCTCACTATAGATGATAATGTCTCCTGCCCCGCTCCTCCTCACTATAGATGATAATATGTCTCCTGCCCCGCTCCTCCTCACTATGGATGATAATATGTCTCCTGCCCCGCTCCTCCTCACTATGGATGATAATGTCTCCTGCCCCGCTCCTCCTCACTATAGATGATAATATGTCTCCTGCCCCGCTCCTCCTCACTATAGATGATATGTCTCCTGCCCCGCTCCTCCTCACTATAGATGATAATGTGTCTCCTGCCCCGCTCCTCCTCACTATAGATGATAATGTCTCCTGCCCCGCTCCTCCTCACTATAGATGATAATATGTCTCCTGCCCCGCTCCTCCTCACTATGGATGATAATATGTCTCCTGCCCCGCTCCTCCTCACTATGGATGATAATGTCTCCTGCCCCGCTCCTCCTCACTATGGATGATAATATGTCTCCTGCCCCGCTCCTCCTCACTATGGATGATAATATGTCTCCTGCCCCGCTCCCCCCTCACTATAGATGATAATATGTCTCCTGCCCCGCTCCTCCTCACTATAGATGATAATATGTCTCCTGCCCCGCTCCTCCTCACTATAGATGATAATGTCTCCTGCCCCGCTCCTCCTCACTATAGATGATAATATGTCTCCTGCCCCGCTCCTCCTCACTATAGATGATAATGTCTCCTGCCCCGCTCCTCCTCACTATAGATGATAATATGTCTCCTGCCCCGCTCCTCCTCACTATAGATGATAATATGTCTCCTGCCCCGCTCCTCCTCACTATGGATGATAATGTCTCCTGCCCCGCTCCTCCTCACTATGGATGATAATGTCTCCTGCCCCGCTCCTCCTCACTATAGATGATAATATGTCTCCTGCCCCGCTCCTCCTCACTATAGATGATAATGTGTCTCCTGCCCCGCTCCTCCTCACTATAGATGATAATATGTCTCCTGCCCCGCTCCTCCTCACTATAGATGATAATGTGTCTCCTGCCCCGCTCCTCCTCACTATAGATGATAATGTGTCTCCTGCCCCGCTCCTCCTCACTATAGATGATAATGTGTCTCCTGCCCCGCCCCCGCTCCTCCTCACTATAGATGATAATATGTCTCCTGCCCCGCTCCTCCTCACTATAGATGATAATATGTCTCCTGCCCCGCTCCTCCTCACTATAGATGATAATATGTCTCCTGCCCCGCTCCTCCTCACTATGGATGATAATGTCTCCTGCCCCGCTCCTCCTCACTATAGATGATAATATGTCTCCTGCCCCGCTCCTCCTCACTATAGATGATAATGTCTCCTGCCCCGCTCCTCCTCACTATAGATGATAATGTGTCTCCTGCCCCGCTCCTCCTCACTATAGATGATAATGTCTCCTGCCCCGCTCCTCCTCACTATAGATGATAATATGTCTCCTGCCCCGCTCCTCCTCACTATGGATGATAATATGTCTCCTGCCCCGCTCCTCCTCACTATGGATGATAATGTCTCCTGCCCCGCTCCTCCTCACTATAGATGATAATATGTCTCCTGCCCCGCTCCTCCTCACTATAGATGATATGTCTCCTGCCCCGCTCCTCCTCACTATAGATGATAATGTGTCTCCTGCCCCGCTCCTCCTCACTATAGATGATAATGTCTCCTGCCCCGCTCCTCCTCACTATAGATGATAATATGTCTCCTGCCCCGCTCCTCCTCACTATGGATGATAATATGTCTCCTGCCCCGCTCCTCCTCACTATGGATGATAATGTCTCCTGCCCCGCTCCTCCTCACTATGGATGATAATATGTCTCCTGCCCCGCTCCTCCTCACTATGGATGATAATATGTCTCCTGCCCCGCTCCTCCTCACTATAGATGATAATGTCTCCTGCCCCGCTCCCCCCTCACTATGGATGATAATGTCTCCTGCCCCGCTCCTCCTCACTATAGATGATAATGTCTCCTGCCCCGCTCCTCCCCTCACTATGGATGATAATGTCTCCTGCCCCGCTCCTCCTCACTATAGATGATAATATGTCTCCTGCCCCGCTCCTCCTCACTATAGATGATAATATGTCTCCTGCCCCGCTCCTCCTCACTATGGATGATAATATGTCTCCTGCCCCGCTCCTCCTCACTATGGATGATAATATGTCTCCTGCCCCGCTCCTCCTCACTATAGATGATAATATGTCTCCTGCCCCGCTCCTCCTCACTATAGATGATAATATGTCTCCTGCCCCGCTCCTCCTCACTATAGATGATAATATGTCTCCTGCCCCGCTCCTCCTCACTATAGATGATAATGTCTCCTGCCCCGCTCCTCCTCACTATAGATGATAATATGTCTCCTGCCCCGCTCCTCCTCACTATAGATGATAATGTCTCCTGCCCCGCTCCTCCTCACTATAGATGATAATATGTCTCCTGCCCCGCTCCTCCTCACTATAGATGATAATATGTCTCCTGCCCCGCTCCTCCTCACTATAGATGATAATGTCTCCTGCCCCGCTCCTCCTCACTATAGATGATAATATGTCTCCTGCCCCGCTCCTCCTCACTATGGATGATAATATGTCTCCTGCCCCGCTCCTCCTCACTATGGATGATAATGTCTCCTGCCCCGCTCCTCCTCACTATAGATGATAATATGTCTCCTGCCCCGCTCCTCCTCACTATAGATGATATGTCTCCTGCCCCGCTCCTCCTCACTATAGATGATAATGTGTCTCCTGCCCCGCTCCTCCTCACTATAGATGATAATGTCTCCTGCCCCGCTCCTCCTCACTATAGATGATAATATGTCTCCTGCCCCGCTCCTCCTCACTATGGATGATAATATGTCTCCTGCCCCGCTCCTCCTCACTATGGATGATAATGTCTCCTGCCCCGCTCCTCCTCACTATGGATGATAATATGTCTCCTGCCCCGCTCCTCCTCACTATGGATGATAATATGTCTCCTGCCCCGCTCCTCCTCACTATAGATGATAATGTCTCCTGCCCCGCTCCCCCCTCACTATGGATGATAAT